>NW_027143397.1:0-62790 GCF_026170545.1 Melanerpes formicivorus
TAAAACCTAAAGGGAAAGACCTAGCACCAAATCCAATTTGCCATCTGATCTAACTTCTGGAGGCAGTCAAAATGAGCCTTTGAATTCTTCCCTACCTTATTCCTGTGCTGAGATACAGGCTGCTCCAACCTGCTGTAAAATGCTTGATTTCGAGAGTGAGCGAAACTAATGAAAACATTGTTGGGGTAAAACCTAAAGGGAAAGACCTAGCACCAAATCCAATTTGCCATCTGATCTAACTTCTGGAGGCAGTCAAAATGATCCTTAGAATTCTTCCCTACCTTATTCCTGTGCTGAGATACAGGCTGCTCCAACCTGCTGTAAAATGCTTGATTTCGAGAGTGAGCGAAACTAATGAAAACATTGTTGGGGTAAAACCTAAAGGGAAAGACCTAGCACCAAATCCAATTTGCCATCTGATCTAACTTCTGGAGGCAGTCAAAATGAGCCTTAGAATTCTTCCCTACCTTATTCCTGTGCTGAGATACAGGCTGCTCCAACCTGCTGTAAAATGCTTGATTTCGAGAGTGAGCGAAACTAATGAAAACATTGTTGGGGTAAAACCTAAAGGGAAAGACCTAGCACCAAATCCAATTTGCCATCTGATCTAACTTCTGGAGGCAGTCAAAATGATCCTTAGAATTCTTCCCTACCTTATTCCTGTGCTGAGATACAGGCTGCTCCAACCTGCTGTAAAATGCTTGATTTCGAGAGTGAGCGAAACTAATGAAAACATTGTTGGGGTAAAACCTAAAGGGAAAGACCTAGCACCAAATCCAATTTGCCATCTGATCTAACTTCTGGAGGCAGTCAAAATGATCCTTAGAATTCTTCCCTACCTTATTCCTGTGCTGAGATACAGGCTGCTCCAACCTGCTGTAAAATGCTGGATTTCGAGAGTGAGCGAAACTAATGAAAACATTGTTGGGGTAAAACCTAAAGGGAAAGACCTAGCACCAAATCCAATTTGCCATCTGATCTAACTTCTGGAGGCAGTCAAAATGATCCTTAGAATTCTTCCCTACCTTATTCCTGTGCTGAGATACAGGCTGCTCCAACCTGCTGTAAAATGCTTGATTTCGAGAGTGAGCGAAACTAATGAAAACATTGTTGGGGTAAAACCTAAAGGGAAAGACCTAGCACCAAATCCAATTTGCCATCTGATCTAACTTCTGGAGGCAGTCAAAATGAGCATTTGAATTCTTCCCTACCTTATTCCTGTGCTGAGATACAGGCTGCTCCAACCTGCTGTAAAATGCTTGATTTCGAGAGTGAGCGAAACTAATGAAAACATTGTTGGGGTAAAACCTAAAGGGAAAGACCTAGCACCAAATCCAATTTGCCATCTGATCTAACTTCTGGAGGCAGTCAAAATGAGCCTTAGAATTCTTCCCTACCTTATTCCTGTGCTGAGATACAGGCTGCTCCAACCTGCTGTAAAATGCTTGATTTCGAGAGTGAGCGAAACTAATGAAAACATTCTTGGGGTAAAACCTAAAGGGAAAGACCTAGCACCAAATCCAATTTGCCATCTGATCTAACTTCTGGAGGCAGTCAAAATGAGCCTTTGAATTCTTCCCTACCTTATTCCTGTGCTGAGATACAGGCTGCTCCAACCTGCTGTAAAATGCTTGATTTCGAGAGTGAGCGAAACTAATGAAAACATTGTTGGGGTAAAACCTAAAGGGAAAGACCTAGCACCAAATCCAATTTGCCATCTGATCTAACTTCTGGAGGCAGTCAAAATGAGCCTTAGAATTCTTCCCTACCTTATTCCTGTGCTGAGATACAGGCTGCTCCAACCTGCTGTAAAATGCTTGATTTCGAGAGTGAGCGAAACTAATGAAAACATTGTTGGGGTAAAACCTAAAGGGAAAGACCTAGCACCAAATCCAATTTGCCATCTGATCTAACTTCTGGAGGCAGTCAAAATGAGCCTTTGAATTCTTCCCTACCTTATTCCTGTGCTGAGATACAGGCTGCTCCAACCTGCTGTAAAATGCTTGATTTCGAGAGTGAGCGAAACTAATGAAAACATTGTTGGGGTAAAACCTAAAGGGAAAGACCTAGCACCAAATCCAATTTGCCATCTGATCTAACTTCTGGAGGCAGTCAAAATGAGCCTTAGAATTCTTCCCTACCTTATTCCTGTGCTGAGATACAGGCTGCTCCAACCTGCTGTAAAATGCTTGATTTCGAGAGTGAGCGAAACTAATGAAAACATTGTTGGGGTAAAACCTAAAGGGAAAGACCTAGCACCAAATCCAATTTGCCATCTGATCTAACTTCTGGAGGCAGTCAAAATGAGCCTTAGAATTCTTCCCTACCTTATTCCTGTGCTGAGATACAGGCTGCTCCAACCTGCTGTAAAATGCTTGATTTCGAGAGTGAGCGAAACTAATGAAAACATTGTTGGGGTAAAACCTAAAGGGAAAGACCTAGCACCAAATCCAATTTGCCATCTGATCTAACTTCTGGAGGCAGTCAAAATGAGCCTTAGAATTCTTCCCTACCTTATTCCTGTGCTGAGATACAGGCTGCTCCAACCTGCTGTAAAATGCTTGATTTCGAGAGTGAGCGAAACTAATGAAAACATTGTTGGGGTAAAACCTAAAGGGAAAGACCTAGCACCAAATCCAATTTGCCATCTGATCTAACTTCTGGAGGCAGTCAAAATGATCCTTAGAATTCTTCCCTACCTTATTCCTGTGCTGAGATACAGGCTGCTCCAACCTGCTGTAAAATGCTTGATTTCGAGAGTGAGCGAAACTAATGAAAACATTGTTGGGGTAAAACCTAAAGGGAAAGACCTAGCACCAAATCCAATTTGCCATCTGATCTAACTTCTGGAGGCAGTCAAAATGAGCCTTAGAATTCTTCCCTACCTTATTCCTGTGCTGAGATACAGGCTGCTCCAACCTGCTGTAAAATGCTTGATTTCGAGAGTGAGCGAAACTAATGAAAACATTGTTGGGGTAAAACCTAAAGGGAAAGACCTAGCACCAAATCCAATTTGCCATCTGATCTAACTTCTGGAGGCAGTCAAAATGAGCCTTAGAATTCTTCCCTACCTTATTCCTGTGCTGAGATACAGGCTGCTCCAACCTGCTGTAAAATGCTTGATTTCGAGAGTGAGCGAAACTAATGAAAACATTGTTGGGGTAAAACCTAAAGGGAAAGACCTAGCACCAAATCCAATTTGCCATCTGATCTAACTTCTGGAGGCAGTCAAAATGATCCTTAGAATTCTTCCCCACCTTATTCCTGTGCTGAGATACTGGCTGCTCCAACCTGCTGTAAAATGCTTGATTTCGAGAGTGAGTGAAACTAATGAAAACATTGTTGGGGTAAAACCTAAAGGGAAAGACCTAGCACCAAATCCAATTTGCCATCTGATCTAACTTCTGGAGGCAGTCAAAATGAGCCTTAGAATTCTTCCCTACCTTATTCCTGTGCTGAGATACAGGCTGCTCCAACCTGCTGTAAAATGCTTGATTTCGAGAGTGAGCGAAACTAATGAAAACATTGTTGGGGTAAAACCTAAAGGGAAAGACCTAGCACCAAATCCAATTTGCCATCTGATCTAACTTCTGGAGGCAGTCAAAATGAGCCTTAGAATTCTTCCCTACCTTATTCCTGTGCTGAGATACAGGCTGCTCCAACCTGCTGTAAAATGCTGGATTTCGAGAGTGAGCGAAACTAATGAAAACATTGTTGGGGTAAAACCTAAAGGGAAAGACCTAGCACCAAATCCAATTTGCCATCTGATCTAACTTCTGGAGGCAGTCAAAATGATCCTTAGAATTCTTCCCTACCTTATTCCTGTGCTGAGATACTGGCTGCTCCAACCTGCTGTAAAATGCTTGATTTCGAGAGTGAGCGAAACTAATGAAAACATTGTTGGGGTAAAACCTAAAGGGAAAGACCTAGCACCAAATCCAATTTGCCATCTGATCTAACTTCTGGAGGCAGTCAAAATGAGCCTTAGAATTCTTCCCTACCTTATTCCTGTGCTGAGATACAGGCTGCTCCAACCTGCTGTAAAATGCTTGATTTCGAGAGTGAGCGAAACTAATGAAAACATTGTTGGGGTAAAACCTAAAGGGAAAGACCTAGCACCAAATCCAATTTGCCATCTGATCTAACTTCTGGAGGCAGTCAAAATGAGCCTTAGAATTCTTCCCTACCTTATTCCTGTGCTGAGATACAGGCTGCTCCAACCTGCTGTAAAATGCTGGATTTCGAGAGTGAGCGAAACTAATGAAAACATTGTTGGGGTAAAACCTAAAGGGAAAGACCTAGCACCAAATCCAATTTGCCATCTGATCTAACTTCTGGAGGCAGTCAAAATGAGCATTTGAATTCTTCCCTACCTTATTCCTGTGCTGAGATACAGGCTGCTCCAACCTGCTGTAAAATGCTTGATTTCGAGAGTGAGCGAAACTAATGAAAACATTGTTGGGGTAAAACCTAAAGGGAAAGACCTAGCACCAAATCCAATTTGCCATCTGATCTAACTTCTGGAGGCAGTCAAAATGAGCCTTAGAATTCTTCCCTACCTTATTCCTGTGCTGAGATACAGGCTGCTCCAACCTGCTGTAAAATGCTTGATTTCGAGAGTGAGCGAAACTAATGAAAACATTGTTGGGGTAAAACCTAAAGGGAAAGACCTAGCACCAAATCCAATTTGCCATCTGATCTAACTTCTGGAGGCAGTCAAAATGATCCTTAGAATTCTTCCCTACCTTATTCCTGTGCTGAGATACAGGCTGCTCCAACCTGCTGTAAAATGCTTGATTTCGAGAGTGAGCGAAACTAATGAAAACATTGTTGGGGTAAAACCTAAAGGGAAAGACCTAGCACCAAATCCAATTTGCCATCTGATCTAACTTCTGGAGGCAGTCAAAATGAGCCTTAGAATTCTTCCCTACCTTATTCCTGTGCTGAGATACAGGCTGCTCCAACCTGCTGTAAAATGCTTGATTTCGAGAGTGAGCGAAACTAATGAAAACATTGTTGGGGTAAAACCTAAAGGGAAAGACCTAGCACCAAATCCAATTTGCCATCTGATCTAACTTCTGGAGGCAGTCAAAATGATCCTTGGAATTCTTCCCTACCTTATTCCTGTGCTGAGATACAGGCTGCTCCAACCTGCTGTAAAATGCTTGATTTCGAGAGTGAGCGAAACTAATGAAAACATTGTTGGGGTAAAACCTAAAGGGAAAGACCTAGCACCAAATCCAATTTGCCATCTGATCTAACTTCTGGAGGCAGTCAAAATGAGCCTTAGAATTCTTCCCTACCTTATTCCTGTGCTGAGATACAGGCTGCTCCAACCTGCTGTAAAATGCTTGATTTCGAGAGTGAGCGAAACTAATGAAAACATTGTTGGGGTAAAACCTAAAGGGAAAGACCTAGCACCAAATCCAATTTGCCATCTGATCTAACTTCTGGAGGCAGTCAAAATGAGCCTTAGAATTCTTCCCTACCTTATTCCTGTGCTGAGATACAGGCTGCTCCAACCTGCTGTAAAATGCTGGATTTCGAGAGTGAGCGAAACTAATGAAAACATTGTTGGGGTAAAACCTAAAGGGAAAGACCTAGCACCAAATCCAATTTGCCATCTGATCTAACTTCTGGAGGCAGTCAAAATGATCCTTAGAATTCTTCCCTACCTTATTCCTGTGCTGAGATACTGGCTGCTCCAACCTGCTGTAAAATGCTTGATTTCGAGAGTGAGCGAAACTAATGAAAACATTGTTGGGGTAAAACCTAAAGGGAAAGACCTAGCAGCAAATCCAATTTGCCATCTGATCTAACTTCTGGAGGCAGTCAAAATGAGCCTTAGAATTCTTCCCTACCTTATTCCTGTGCTGAGATACAGGCTGCTCCAACCTGCTGTAAAATGCTTGATTTCGAGAGTGAGCGAAACTAATGAAAACATTGTTGGGGTAAAACCTAAAGGGAAAGACCTAGCACCAAATCCAATTTGCCATCTGATCTAACTTCTGGAGGCAGTCAAAATGAGCCTTAGAATTCTTCCCTACCTTATTCCTGTGCTGAGGTACAGGCTGCTCCAACCTGCTGTAAAATGCTGGATTTCGAGAGTGAGCGAAACTAATGAAAACATTGTTGGGGTAAAACCTAAAGGGAAAGACCTAGCACCAAATCCAATTTGCCATCTGATCTAACTTCTGGAGGCAGTCAAAATGATCCTTAGAATTCTTCCCTACCTTATTCCTGTGCTGAGATACTGGCTGCTCCAACCTGCTGTAAAATGCTTGATTTCGAGAGTGAGCGAAACTAATGAAAACATTGTTGGGGTAAAACCTAAAGGGAAAGACCTAGCACCAAATCCAATTTGCCATCTGATCTAACTTCTGGAGGCAGTCAAAATGAGCCTTAGAATTCTTCCCTACCTTATTCCTGTGCTGAGATACAGGCTGCTCCAACCTGCTGTAAAATGCTTGATTTCGAGAGTGAGCGAAACTAATGAAAACATTGTTGGGGTAAAACCTAAAGGGAAAGACCTAGCACCAAATCCAATTTGCCATCTGATCTAACTTCTGGAGGCAGTCAAAATGAGCCTTAGAATTCTTCCCTACCTTATTCCTGTGCTGAGATACAGGCTGCTCCAACCTGCTGTAAAATGCTTGATTTCGAGAGTGAGCGAAACTAATGAAAACATTGTTGGGGTAAAACCTAAAGGGAAAGACCTAGCACCAAATCCAATTTGCCATCTGATCTAACTTCTGGAGGCAGTCAAAATGAGCCTTAGAATTCTTCCCTACCTTATTCCTGTGCTGAGATACAGGCTGCTCCAACCTGCTGTAAAATGCTTGATTTCGAGAGTGAGCGAAACTAATGAAAACATTGTTGGGGTAAAACCTAAAGGGAAAGACCTAGCACCAAATCCAATTTGCCATCTGATCTAACTTCTGGAGGCAGTCAAAATGAGCCTTAGAATTCTTCCCTACCTTATTCCTGTGCTGAGATACAGGCTGCTCCAACCTGCTGTAAAATGCTTGATTTCGAGAGTGAGCGAAACTAATGAAAACATTGTTGGGGTAAAACCTAAAGGGAAAGACCTAGCACCAAATCCAATTTGCCATCTGATCTAACTTCTGGAGGCAGTCAAAATGAGCCTTAGAATTCTTCCCTACCTTATTCCTGTGCTGAGATACAGGCTGCTCCAACCTGCTGTAAAATGCTTGATTTCGAGAGTGAGCGAAACTAATGAAAACATTGTTGGGGTAAAACCTAAAGGGAAAGACCTAGCACCAAATCCAATTTGCCATCTGATCTAACTTCTGGAGGCAGTCAAAATGATCCTTAGAATTCTTCCCCACCTTATTCCTGTGCTGAGATACTGGCTGCTCCAACCTGCTGTAAAATGCTTGATTTCGAGAGTGAGCGAAACTAATGAAAACATTGTTGGGGTAAAACCTAAAGGGAAAGACCTAGCACCAAATCCAATTTGCCATCTGATCTAACTTCTGGAGGCAGTCAAAATGATCCTTAGAATTCTTCCCTACCTTATTCCTGTGCTGAGATACAGGCTGCTCCAACCTGCTGTAAAATGCTTGATTTCGAGAGTGAGCGAAACTAATGAAAACATTGTTGGGGTAAAACCTAAAGGGAAAGACCTAGCACCAAATCCAATTTGCCATCTGATCTAACTTCTGGAGGCAGTCAAAATGATCCTTAGAATTCTTCCCTACCTTATTCCTGTGCTGAGATACAGGCTGCTCCAACCTGCTGTAAAATGCTTGATTTCGAGAGTGAGCGAAACTAATGAAAACATTGTTGGGGTAAAACCTAAAGGGAAAGACCTAGCACCAAATCCAATTTGCCATCTGATCTAACTTCTGGAGGCAGTCAAAATGAGCCTTTGAATTCTTCCCTACCTTATTCCTGTGCTGAGATACAGGCTGCTCCAACCTGCTGTAAAATGCTGGATTTCGAGAGTGAGCGAAACTAATGAAAACATTGTTGGGGTAAAACCTAAAGGGAAAGACCTAGCACCAAATCCAATTTGCCATCTGATCTAACTTCTGGAGGCAGTCAAAATGATCCTTAGAATTCTTCCCTACCTTATTCCTGTGCTGAGATACTGGCTGCTCCAACCTGCTGTAAAATGCTTGATTTCGAGAGTGAGCGAAACTAATGAAAACATTGTTGGGGTAAAACCTAAAGGGAAAGACCTAGCACCAAATCCAATTTGCCATCTGATCTAACTTCTGGAGGCAGTCAAAATGAGCCTTAGAATTCTTCCCTACCTTATTCCTGTGCTGAGATACAGGCTGCTCCAACCTGCTGTAAAATGCTTGATTTCGAGAGTGAGCGAAACTAATGAAAACATTGTTGGGGTAAAACCTAAAGGGAAAGACCTAGCACCAAATCCAATTTGCCATCTGATCTAACTTCTGGAGGCAGTCAAAATGAGCCTTAGAATTCTTCCCTACCTTATTCCTGTGCTGAGATACAGGCTGCTCCAACCTGCTGTAAAATGCTTGATTTCGAGAGTGAGCGAAACTAATGAAAACATTGTTGGGGTAAAACCTAAAGGGAAAGACCTAGCACCAAATCCAATTTGCCATCTGATCTAACTTCTGGAGGCAGTCAAAATGAGCATTTGAATTCTTCCCTACCTTATTCCTGTGCTGAGATACAGGCTGCTCCAACCTGCTGTAAAATGCTTGATTTCGAGAGTGAGCGAAACTAATGAAAACATTGTTGGGGTAAAACCTAAAGGGAAAGACCTAGCACCAAATCCAATTTGCCATCTGATCTAACTTCTGGAGGCAGTCAAAATGAGCCTTAGAATTCTTCCCTACCTTATTCCTGTGCTGAGATACAGGCTGCTCCAACCTGCTGTAAAATGCTTGATTTCGAGAGTGAGCGAAACTAATGAAAACATTGTTGGGGTAAAACCTAAAGGGAAAGACCTAGCACCAAATCCAATTTGCCATCTGATCTAACTTCTGGAGGCAGTCAAAATGATCCTTAGAATTCTTCCCTACCTTATTCCTGTGCTGAGATACAGGCTGCTCCAACCTGCTGTAAAATGCTGGATTTCGAGAGTGAGCGAAACTAATGAAAACATTGTTGGGGTAAAACCTAAAGGGAAAGACCTAGCACCAAATCCAATTTGCCATCTGATCTAACTTCTGGAGGCAGTCAAAATGAGCCTTAGAATTCTTCCCTACCTTATTCCTGTGCTGAGATACAGGCTGCTCCAACCTGCTGTAAAATGCTTGATTTCGAGAGTGAGCGAAACTAATGAAAACATTGTTGGGGTAAAACCTAAAGGGAAAGACCTAGCACCAAATCCAATTTGCCATCTGATCTAACTTCTGGAGGCAGTCAAAATGATCCTTAGAATTCTTCCCTACCTTATTCCTGTGCTGAGATACAGGCTGCTCCAACCTGCTGTAAAATGCTTGATTTCGAGAGTGAGCGAAACTAATGAAAACATTGTTGGGGTAAAACCTAAAGGGAAAGACCTAGCAGCAAATCCAATTTGCCATCTGATCTAACTTCTGGAGGCAGTCAAAATGAGCCTTAGAATTCTTCCCTACCTTATTCCTGTGCTGAGATACAGGCTGCTCCAACCTGCTGTAAAATGCTTGATTTCGAGAGTGAGCGAAACTAATGAAAACATTGTTGGGGTAAAACCTAAAGGGAAAGACCTAGCACCAAATCCAATTTGCCATCTGATCTAACTTCTGGAGGCAGTCAAAATGAGCCTTAGAATTCTTCCCTACCTTATTCCTGTGCTGAGATACAGGCTGCTCCAACCTGCTGTAAAATGCTGGATTTCGAGAGTGAGCGAAACTAATGAAAACATTGTTGGGGTAAAACCTAAAGGGAAAGACCTAGCACCAAATCCAATTTGCCATCTGATCTAACTTCTGGAGGCAGTCAAAATGATCCTTAGAATTCTTCCCTACCTTATTCCTGTGCTGAGATACTGGCTGCTCCAACCTGCTGTAAAATGCTTGATTTCGAGAGTGAGCGAAACTAATGAAAACATTGTTGGGGTAAAACCTAAAGGGAAAGACCTAGCACCAAATCCAATTTGCCATCTGATCTAACTTCTGGAGGCAGTCAAAATGAGCCTTAGAATTCTTCCCTACCTTATTCCTGTGCTGAGATACAGGCTGCTCCAACCTGCTGTAAAATGCTTGATTTCGAGAGTGAGCGAAACTAATGAAAACATTGTTGGGGTAAAACCTAAAGGGAAAGACCTAGCACCAAATCCAATTTGCCATCTGATCTAACTTCTGGAGGCAGTCAAAATGAGCCTTAGAATTCTTCCCTACCTTATTCCTGTGCTGAGATACAGGCTGCTCCAACCTGCTGTAAAATGCTGGATTTCGAGAGTGAGCGAAACTAATGAAAACATTGTTGGGGTAAAACCTAAAGGGAAAGACCTAGCACCAAATCCAATTTGCCATCTGATCTAACTTCTGGAGGCAGTCAAAATGATCCTTAGAATTCTTCCCTACCTTATTCCTGTGCTGAGATACTGGCTGCTCCAACCTGCTGTAAAATGCTTGATTTCGAGAGTGAGCGAAACTAATGAAAACATTGTTGGGGTAAAACCTAAAGGGAAAGACCTAGCACCAAATCCAATTTGCCATCTGATCTAACTTCTGGAGGCAGTCAAAATGAGCCTTAGAATTCTTCCCTACCTTATTCCTGTGCTGAGATACAGGCTGCTCCAACCTGCTGTAAAATGCTTGATTTCGAGAGTGAGCGAAAGTAATGAAAACATTGTTGGGGTAAAACCTAAAGGGAAAGACCTAGCACCAAATCCAATTTGCCATCTGATCTAACTTCTGGAGGCAGTCAAAATGAGCCTTAGAATTCTTCCCTACCTTATTCCTGTGCTGAGATACAGGCTGCTCCAACCTGCTGTAAAATGCTTGATTTCGAGAGTGAGCGAAACTAATGAAAACATTGTTGGGGTAAAACCTAAAGGGAAAGACCTAGCACCAAATCCAATTTGCCATCTGATCTAACTTCTGGAGGCAGTCAAAATGAGCCTTAGAATTCTTCCCTACCTTATTCCTGTGCTGAGATACAGGCTGCTCCAACCTGCTGTAAAATGCTTGATTTCGAGAGTGAGCGAAACTAATGAAAACATTGTTGGGGTAAAACCTAAAGGGAAAGACCTAGCACCAAATCCAATTTGCCATCTGATCTAACTTCTGGAGGCAGTCAAAATGATCCTTAGAATTCTTCCCTACCTTATTCCTGTGCTGAGATACAGGCTGCTCCAACCTGCTGTAAAATGCTTGATTTCGAGAGTGAGCGAAACTAATGAAAACATTGTTGGGGTAAAACCTAAAGGGAAAGACCTAGCATCAAATCCAATTTGCCATCTGATCTAACTTCTGGAGGCAGTCAAAATGAGCCTTAGAATTCTTCCCTACCTTATTCCTGTGCTGAGATACAGGCTGCTCCAACCTGCTGTAAAATGCTTGATTTCGAGAGTGAGCGAAACTAATGAAAACATTGTTGGGGTAAAACCTAAAGGGAAAGACCTAGCACCAAATCCAATTTGCCATCTGATCTAACTTCTGGAGGCAGTCAAAATGAGCCTTAGAATTCTTCCCTACCTTATTCCTGTGCTGAGATACAGGCTGCTCCAACCTGCTGTAAAATGCTTGATTTCGAGAGTGAGCGAAACTAATGAAAACATTGTTGGGGTAAAACCTAAAGGGAAAGACCTAGCACCAAATCCAATTTGCCATCTGATCTAACTTCTGGAGGCAGTCAAAATGAGCCTTAGAATTCTTCCCTACCTTATTCCTGTGCTGAGATACAGGCTGCTCCAACCTGCTGTAAAATGCTTGATTTCGAGAGTGAGCGAAACTAATGAAAACATTGTTGGGGTAAAACCTAAAGGGAAAGACCTAGCACCAAATCCAATTTGCCATCTGATCTAACTTCTGGAGGCAGTCAAAATGAGCCTTAGAATTCTTCCCTACCTTATTCCTGTGCTGAGATACAGGCTGCTCCAACCTGCTGTAAAATGCTTGATTTCGAGAGTGAGCGAAACTAATGAAAACATTGTTGGGGTAAAACCTAAAGGGAAAGACCTAGCACCAAATCCAATTTGCCATCTGATCTAACTTCTGGAGGCAGTCAAAATGAGCCTTAGAATTCTTCCCTACCTTATTCCTGTGCTGAGATACAGGCTGCTCCAACCTGCTGTAAAATGCTTGATTTCGAGAGTGAGCGAAACTAATGAAAACATTGTTGGGGTAAAACCTAAAGGGAAAGACCTAGCACCAAATCCAATTTGCCATCTGATCTAACTTCTGGAGGCAGTCAAAATGATCCTTAGAATTCTTCCCTACCTTATTCCTGTGCTGAGATACAGGCTGCTCCAACCTGCTGTAAAATGCTGGATTTCGAGAGTGAGCGAAACTAATGAAAACATTGTTGGGGTAAAACCTAAAGGGAAAGACCTAGCACCAAATCCAATTTGCCATCTGATCTAACTTCTGGAGGCAGTCAAAATGAGCCTTAGAATTCTTCCCTACCTTATTCCTGTGCTGAGATACAGGCTGCTCCAACCTGCTGTAAAATGCTTGATTTCGAGAGTGAGCGAAACTAATGAAAACATTGTTGGGGTAAAACCTAAAGGGAAAGACCTAGCACCAAATCCAATTTGCCATCTGATCTAACTTCTGGAGGCAGTCAAAATGATCCTTAGAATTCTTCCCTACCTTATTCCTGTGCTGAGATACAGGCTGCTCCAACCTGCTGTAAAATGCTTGATTTCGAGAGTGAGCGAAACTAATGAAAACATTGTTGGAGTAAAACGTAAAGGGAAAGACCTAGCACCAAATCCAATTTGCCATCTGATCTAACTTCTGGAGGCAGTCAAAATGAGCCTTTGAATTCTTCCCTACCTTATTCCTGTGCTGAGATACAGGCTGCTCCAACCTGCTGTAAAATGCTTGATTTCGAGAGTGAGCGAAACTAATGAAAACATTGTTGGGGTAAAACCTAAAGGGAAAGACCTAGCACCAAATCCAATTTGCCATCTGATCTAACTTCTGGAGGCAGTCAAAATGAGCCTTAGAATTCTTCCCTACCTTATTCCTGTGCTGAGATACAGGCTGCTCCAACCTGCTGTAAAATGCTTGATTTCGAGAGTGAGCGAAACTAATGAAAACATTGTTGGGGTAAAACCTAAAGGGAAAGACCTAGCACCAAATCCAATTTGCCATCTGATCTAACTTCTGGAGGCAGTCAAAATGATCCTTAGAATTCTTCCCTACCTTATTCCTGTGCTGAGATACAGGCTGCTCCAACCTGCTGTAAAATGCTGGATTTCGAGAGTGAGCGAAACTAATGAAAACATTGTTGGGGTAAAACCTAAAGGGAAAGACCTAGCACCAAATCCAATTTGCCATCTGATCTAACTTCTGGAGGCAGTCAAAATGATCCTTAGAATTCTTCCCTACCTTATTCCTGTGCTGAGATACAGGCTGCTCCAACCTGCTGTAAAATGCTTGATTTCGAGAGTGAGCGAAACTAATGAAAACATTGTTGGGGTAAAACCTAAAGGGAAAGACCTAGCACCAAATCCAATTTGCCATCTGATCTAACTTCTGGAGGCAGTCAAAATGAGCCTTAGAATTCTTCCCTACCTTATTCCTGTGCTGAGATACAGGCTGCTCCAACCTGCTGTAAAATGCTTGATTTCGAGAGTGAGCGAAACTAATGAAAACATTGTTGGGGTAAAACCTAAAGGGAAAGACCTAGCACCAAATCCAATTTGCCATCTGATCTAACTTCTGGAGGCAGTCAAAATGATCCTTAGAATTCTTCCCTACCTTATTCCTGTGCTGAGATACAGGCTGCTCCAACCTGCTGTAAAATGCTTGATTTCGAGAGTGAGCGAAACTAATGAAAACATTGTTGGGGTAAAACCTAAAGGGAAAGACCTAGCACCAAATCCAATTTGCCATCTGATCTAACTTCTGGAGGCAGTCAAAATGAGCCTTAGAATTCTTCCCTACCTTATTCCTGTGCTGAGATACAGGCTGCTCCAACCTGCTGTAAAATGCTTGATTTCGAGAGTGAGCGAAACTAATGAAAACATTGTTGGGGTAAAACCTAAAGGGAAAGACCTAGCACCAAATCCAATTTGCCATCTGATCTAACTTCTGGAGGCAGTCAAAATGAGCCTTAGAATTCTTCCCTACCTTATTCCTGTGCTGAGATACAGGCTGCTCCAACCTGCTGTAAAATGCTGGATTTCGAGAGTGAGCGAAACTAATGAAAACATTGTTGGGGTAAAACCTAAAGGGAAAGACCTAGCACCAAATCCAATTTGCCATCTGATCTAACTTCTGGAGGCAGTCAAAATGATCCTTAGAATTCTTCCCTACCTTATTCCTGTGCTGAGATACAGGCTGCTCCAACCTGCTGTAAAATGCTTGATTTCGAGAGTGAGCGAAACTAATGAAAACATTGTTGGGGTAAAACCTAAAGGGAAAGACCTAGCATCAAATCCAATTTGCCATCTGATCTAACTTCTGGAGGCAGTCAAAATGAGCCTTAGAATTCTTCCCTACCTTATTCCTGTGCTGAGATACAGGCTGCTCCAACCTGCTGTAAAATGCTTGATTTCGAGAGTGAGCGAAACTAATGAAAACATTGTTGGGGTAAAACCTAAAGGGAAAGACCTAGCACCAAATCCAATTTGCCATCTGATCTAACTTCTGGAGGCAGTCAAAATGAGCCTTAGATTTCTTCCCTACCTTATTCCTGTGCTGAGATACAGGCTGCTCCAACCTGCTGTAAAATGCTTGATTTCGAGAGTGAGCGAAACTAATGAAAACATTGTTGGGGTAAAACCTAAAGGGAAAGACCTAGCACCAAATCCAATTTGCCATCTGATCTAACTTCTGGAGGCAGTCAAAATGAGCATTTGAATTCTTCCCTACCTTATTCCTGTGCTGAGATACAGGCTGCTCCAACCTGCTGTAAAATGCTTGATTTCGAGAGTGAGCGAAACTAATGAAAACATTGTTGGGGTAAAACCTAAAGGGAAAGACCTAGCACCAAATCCAATTTGCCATCTGATCTAACTTCTGGAGGCAGTCAAAATGAGCCTTAGAATTCTTCCCTACCTTATTCCTGTGCTGAGATACAGGCTGCTCCAACCTGCTGTAAAATGCTTGATTTCGAGAGTGAGCGAAACTAATGAAAACATTGTTGGGGTAAAACCTAAAGGGAAAGACCTAGCACCAAATCCAATTTGCCATCTGATCTAACTTCTGGAGGCAGTCAAAATGAGCCTTAGAATTCTTCCCTACCTTATTCCTGTGCTGAGATACAGGCTGCTCCAACCTGCTGTAAAATGCTGGATTTCGAGAGTGAGCGAAACTAATGAAAACATTGTTGGGGTAAAACCTAAAGGGAAAGACCTAGCACCAAATCCAATTTGCCATCTGATCTAACTTCTGGAGGCAGTCAAAATGATCCTTAGAATTCTTCCCTACCTTATTCCTGTGCTGAGATACAGGCTGCTCCAACCTGCTGTAAAATGCTGGATTTCGAGAGTGAGCGAAACTAATGAAAACATTGTTGGGGTAAAACCTAAAGGGAAAGACCTAGCACCAAATCCAATTTGCCATCTGATCTAACTTCTGGAGGCAGTCAAAATGATCCTTAGAATTCTTCCCTACCTTATTCCTGTGCTGAGATACAGGCTGCTCCAACCTGCTGTAAAATGCTTGATTTCGAGAGTGAGCGAAACTAATGAAAACATTGTTGGGGTAAAACCTAAAGGGAAAGACCTAGCACCAAATCCAATTTGCCATCTGATCTAACTTCTGGAGGCAGTCAAAATGATCCTCAGAATTCTTCCCTACCTTATTCCTGTGCTGAGATACAGGCTGCTCCAACCTGCTGTAAAATGCTTGATTTCGAGAGTGAGCGAAACTAATGAAAACATTGTTGGGGTAAAACCTAAAGGGAAAGACCTAGCACCAAATCCAATTTGCCATCTGATCTAACTTCTGGAGGCAGTCAAAATGATCCTTAGAATTCTTCCCTACCTTATTCCTGTGCTGAGATACAGGCTGCTCCAACCTGCTGTAAAATGCTTGATTTCGAGAGTGAGCGAAACTAATGAAAACATTGTTGGGGTAAAACCTAAAGGGAAAGACCTAGCACCAAATCCAATTTGCCATCTGATCTAACTTCTGGAGGCAGTCAAAATGATCCTTAGAATTCTTCCCTACCTTATTCCTGTGCTGAGATACAGGCTGCTCCAACCTGCTGTAAAATGCTTGATTTCGAGAGTGAGCGAAACTAATGAAAACATTGTTGGGGTAAAACCTAAAGGGAAAGACCTAGCACCAAATCCAATTTGCCATCTGATCTAACTTCTGGAGGCAGTCAAAATGAGCCTTAGAATTCTTCCCTACCTTATTCCTGTGCTGAGATACAGGCTGCTCCAACCTGCTGTAAAATGCTGGATTTCGAGAGTGAGCGAAACTAATGAAAACATTGTTGGGGTAAAACCTAAAGGGAAAGACCTAGCACCAAATCCAATTTGCCATCTGATCTAACTTCTGGAGGCAGTCAAAATGATCCTTAGAATTCTTCCCTACCTTATTCCTGTGCTGAGATACAGGCTGCTCCAACCTGCTGTAAAATGCTTGATTTCGAGAGTGAGCGAAACTAATGAAAACATTGTTGGGGTAAAACCTAAAGGGAAAGACCTAGCACCAAATCCAATTTGCCATCTGATCTAACTTCTGGAGGCAGTCAAAATGATCCTCAGAATTCTTCCCTACCTTATTCCTGTGCTGAGATACAGGCTGCTCCAACCTGCTGTAAAATGCTTGATTTCGAGAGTGAGCGAAACTAATGAAAACATTGTTGGGGTAAAACCTAAAGGGAAAGACCTAGCACCAAATCCAATTTGCCATCTGATCTAACTTCTGGAGGCAGTCAAAATGATCCTTAGAATTCTTCCCTACCTTATTCCTGTGCTGAGATACAGGCTGCTCCAACCTGCTGTAAAATGCTTGATTTCGAGAGTGAGCGAAACTAATGAAAACATTGTTGGGGTAAAACCTAAAGGGAAAGACCTAGCACCAAATCCAATTTGCCATCTGATCTAACTTCTGGAGGCAGTCAAAATGATCCTTAGAATTCTTCCCTACCTTATTCCTGTGCTGAGATACAGGCTGCTCCAACCTGCTGTAAAATGCTTGATTTCGAGAGTGAGCGAAACTAATGAAAACATTGTTGGGGTAAAACCTAAAGGGAAAGACCTAGCACCAAATCCAATTTGCCATCTGATCTAACTTCTGGAGGCAGTCAAAATGAGCCTTAGAATTCTTCCCTACCTTATTCCTGTGCTGAGATACAGGCTGCTCCAACCTGCTGTAAAATGCTTGATTTCGAGAGTGAGCGAAACTAATGAAAACATTGTTGGGGTAAAAACCTAAAGGGAAAGACCTAGCACCAAATCCAATTTGCCATCTGATCTAACTTCTGGAGGCAGTCAAAATGAGCCTTAGAATTCTTCCCTACCTTATTCCTGTGCTGAGATACAGGCTGCTCCAACCTGCTGTAAAATGCTTGATTTCGAGAGTGAGCGAAACTAATGAAAACATTGTTGGGGTAAAACCTAAAGGGAAAGACCTAGCACCAAATCCAATTTGCCATCTGATCTAACTTCTGGAGGCAGTCAAAATGATCCTTAGAATTCTTCCCTACCTTATTCCTGTGCTGAGATACAGGCTGCT
Organism: Melanerpes formicivorus; assembly: GCF_026170545.1. Taxonomy (NCBI): domain Eukaryota; kingdom Metazoa; phylum Chordata; class Aves; order Piciformes; family Picidae; genus Melanerpes; species Melanerpes formicivorus. The sequence continues at coordinate 17,796 of NW_027143397.1, forward strand.
CCAACCTGCTGTAAAATGCTTGATTTCGAGAGTGAGCGAAACTAATGAAAACATTGTTGGGGTAAAACCTAAAGGGAAAGACCTAGCACCAAATCCAATTTGCCATCTGATCTAACTTCTGGAGGCAGTCAAAATGAGCCTTAGAATTCTTCCCTACCTTATTCCTGTGCTGAGATACAGGCTGCTCCAACCTGCTGTAAAATGCTTGATTTCGAGAGTGAGCGAAACTAATGAAAACATTGTTGGGGTAAAACCTAAAGGGAAAGACCTAGCACCAAATCCAATTTGCCATCTGATCTAACTTCTGGAGGCAGTCAAAATGAGCCTTAGAATTCTTCCCTACCTTATTCCTGTGCTGAGATACAGGCTGCTCCAACCTGCTGTAAAATGCTTGATTTCGAGAGTGAGCGAAACTAATGAAAACATTGTTGGGGTAAAACCTAAAGGGAAAGACCTAGCACCAAATCCAATTTGCCATCTGATCTAACTTCTGGAGGCAGTCAAAATGATCCTTAGAATTCTTCCCTACCTTATTCCTGTGCTGAGATACAGGCTGCTCCAACCTGCTGTAAAATGCTGGATTTCGAGAGTGAGCGAAACTAATGAAAACATTGTTGGGGTAAAACCTAAAGGGAAAGACCTAGCACCAAATCCAATTTGCCATCTGATCTAACTTCTGGAGGCAGTCAAAATGAGCCTTAGAATTCTTCCCTACCTTATTCCTGTGCTGAGATACAGGCTGCTCCAACCTGCTGTAAAATGCTTGATTTCGAGAGTGAGCGAAACTAATGAAAACATTGTTGGGGTAAAACCTAAAGGGAAAGACCTAGCACCAAATCCAATTTGCCATCTGATCTAACTTCTGGAGGCAGTCAAAATGATCCTTAGAATTCTTCCCTACCTTATTCCTGTGCTGAGATACAGGCTGCTCCAACCTGCTGTAAAATGCTTGATTTCGAGAGTGAGCGAAACTAATGAAAACATTGTTGGGGTAAAACCTAAAGGGAAAGACCTAGCACCAAATCCAATTTGCCATCTGATCTAACTTCTGGAGGCAGTCAAAATGAGCCTTAGAATTCTTCCCTACCTTATTCCTGTGCTGAGATACAGGCTGCTCCAACCTGCTGTAAAATGCTTGATTTCGAGAGTGAGCGAAACTAATGAAAACATTGTTGGGGTAAAACCTAAAGGGAAAGACCTAGCACCAAATCCAATTTGCCATCTGATCTAACTTCTGGAGGCAGTCAAAATGAGCCTTAGAATTCTTCCCTACCTTATTCCTGTGCTGAGATACAGGCTGCTCCAACCTGCTGTAAAATGCTTGATTTCGAGAGTGAGCGAAACTAATGAAAACATTGTTGGGGTAAAACCTAAAGGGAAAGACCTAGCACCAAATCCAATTTGCCATCTGATCTAACTTCTGGAGGCAGTCAAAATGATCCTTAGAATTCTTCCCTACCTTATTCCTGTGCTGAGATACAGGCTGCTCCAACCTGCTGTAAAATGCTTGATTTCGAGAGTGAGCGAAACTAATGAAAACATTGTTGGGGTAAAACCTAAAGGGAAAGACCTAGCACCAAATCCAATTTGCCATCTGATCTAACTTCTGGAGGCAGTCAAAATGATCCTTAGAATTCTTCCCTACCTTATTCCTGTGCTGAGATACAGGCTGCTCCAACCTGCTGTAAAATGCTGGATTTCGAGAGTGAGCGAAACTAATGAAAACATTGTTGGGGTAAAACCTAAAGGGAAAGACCTAGCACCAAATCCAATTTGCCATCTGATCTAACTTCTGGAGGCAGTCAAAATGATCCTTAGAATTCTTCCCTACCTTATTCCTGTGCTGAGATACAGGCTGCTCCAACCTGCTGTAAAATGCTTGATTTCGAGAGTGAGCGAAACTAATGAAAACATTGTTGGGGTAAAACCTAAAGGGAAAGACCTAGCACCAAATCCAATTTGCCATCTGATCTAACTTCTGGAGGCAGTCAAAATGAGCCTTAGAATTCTTCCCTACCTTATTCCTGTGCTGAGATACAGGCTGCTCCAACCTGCTGTAAAATGCTTGATTTCGAGAGTGAGCGAAACTAATGAAAACATTGTTGGGGTAAAACCTAAAGGGAAAGACCTAGCACCAAATCCAATTTGCCATCTGATCTAACTTCTGGAGGCAGTCAAAATGAGCATTTGAATTCTTCCCTACCTTATTCCTGTGCTGAGATACAGGCTGCTCCAACCTGCTGTAAAATGCTTGATTTCGAGAGTGAGCGAAACTAATGAAAACATTGTTGGGGTAAAACCTAAAGGGAAAGACCTAGCACCAAATCCAATTTGCCATCTGATCTAACTTCTGGAGGCAGTCAAAATGAGCATTTGAATTCTTCCCTACCTTATTCCTGTGCTGAGATACTGGCTGCTCCAACCTGCTGTAAAATGCTTGATTTCGAGAGTGAGCGAAACTAATGAAAACATTGTTGGGGTAAAACCTAAAGGGAAAGACCTAGCACCAAATCCAATTTGCCATCTGATCTAACTTCTGGAGGCAGTCAAAATGATCCTTAGAATTCTTCCCTACCTTATTCCTGTGCTGAGATACAGGCTGCTCCAACCTGCTGTAAAATGCTTGATTTCGAGAGTGAGCGAAACTAATGAAAACATTGTTGGGGTAAAACCTAAAGGGAAAGACCTAGCATCAAATCCAATTTGCCATCTGATCTAACTTCTGGAGGCAGTCAAAATGAGCCTTAGAATTCTTCCCTACCTTATTCCTGTGCTGAGATACAGGCTGCTCCAACCTGCTGTAAAATGCTTGATTTCGAGAGTGAGCGAAACTAATGAAAACATTGTTGGGGTAAAACCTAAAGGGAAAGACCTAGCACCAAATCCAATTTGCCATCTGATCTAACTTCTGGAGGCAGTCAAAATGAGCATTTGAATTCTTCCCTACCTTATTCCTGTGCTGAGATACAGGCTGCTCCAACCTGCTGTAAAATGCTTGATTTCGAGAGTGAGCGAAACTAATGAAAACATTGTTGGGGTAAAACCTAAAGGGAAAGACCTAGCACCAAATCCAATTTGCCATCTGATCTAACTTCTGGAGGCAGTCAAAATGAGCATTTGAATTCTTCCCTACCTTATTCCTGTGCTGAGATACAGGCTGCTCCAACCTGCTGTAAAATGCTTGATTTCGAGAGTGAGCGAAACTAATGAAAACATTGTTGGGGTAAAACCTAAAGGGAAAGACCTAGCACCAAATCCAATTTGCCATCTGATCTAACTTCTGGAGGCAGTCAAAATGAGCCTTAGAATTCTTCCCTACCTTATTCCTGTGCTGAGATACAGGCTGCTCCAACCTGCTGTAAAATGCTTGATTTCGAGAGTGAGCGAAACTAATGAAAACATTGTTGGGGTAAAACCTAAAGGGAAAGACCTAGCACCAAATCCAATTTGCCATCTGATCTAACTTCTGGAGGCAGTCAAAATGATCCTTAGAATTCTTCCCTACCTTATTCCTGTGCTGAGATACAGGCTGCTCCAACCTGCTGTAAAATGCTGGATTTCGAGAGTGAGCGAAACTAATGAAAACATTGTTGGGGTAAAACCTAAAGGGAAAGACCTAGCACCAAATCCAATTTGCCATCTGATCTAACTTCTGGAGGCAGTCAAAATGATCCTTAGAATTCTTCCCTACCTTATTCCTGTGCTGAGATACAGGCTGCTCCAACCTGCTGTAAAATGCTTGATTTCGAGAGTGAGCGAAACTAATGAAAACATTGTTGGGGTAAAACCTAAAGGGAAAGACCTAGCACCAAATCCAATTTGCCATCTGATCTAACTTCTGGAGGCAGTCAAAATGAGCCTTAGAATTCTTCCCTACCTTATTCCTGTGCTGAGATACAGGCTGCTCCAACCTGCTGTAAAATGCTGGATTTCGAGAGTGAGCGAAACTAATGAAAACATTGTTGGGGTAAAACCTAAAGGGAAAGACCTAGCACCAAATCCAATTTGCCATCTGATCTAACTTCTGGAGGCAGTCAAAATGATCCTTAGAATTCTTCCCTACCTTATTCCTGTGCTGAGATACAGGCTGCTCCAACCTGCTGTAAAATGCTTGATTTCGAGAGTGAGCGAAACTAATGAAAACATTGTTGGGGTAAAACCTAAAGGGAAAGACCTAGCATCAAATCCAATTTGCCATCTGATCTAACTTCTGGAGGCAGTCAAAATGAGCCTTAGAATTCTTCCCTACCTTATTCCTGTGCTGAGATACAGGCTGCTCCAACCTGCTGTAAAATGCTTGATTTCGAGAGTGAGCGAAACTAATGAAAACATTGTTGGGGTAAAACCTAAAGGGAAAGACCTAGCACCAAATCCAATTTGCCATCTGATCTAACTTCTGGAGGCAGTCAAAATGAGCCTTAGAATTCTTCCCTACCTTATTCCTGTGCTGAGATACAGGCTGCTCCAACCTGCTGTAAAATGCTTGATTTCGAGAGTGAGCGAAACTAATGAAAACATTGTTGGGGTAAAACCTAAAGGGAAAGACCTAGCACCAAATCCAATTTGCCATCTGATCTAACTTCTGGAGGCAGTCAAAATGAGCCTTAGAATTCTTCCCTACCTTATTCCTGTGCTGAGATACAGGCTGCTCCAACCTGCTGTAAAATGCTTGATTTCGAGAGTGAGCGAAACTAATGAAAACATTGTTGGGGTAAAAACCTAAAGGGAAAGACCTAGCACCAAATCCAATTTGCCATCTGATCTAACTTCTGGAGGCAGTCAAAATGAGCCTTTGAATTCTTCCCTACCTTATTCCTGTGCTGAGATACAGGCTGCTCCAACCTGCTGTAAAATGCTTGATTTCGAGAGTGAGCGAAACTAATGAAAACATTGTTGGGGTAAAACCTAAAGGGAAAGACCTAGCACCAAATCCAATTTGCCATCTGATCTAACTTCTGGAGGCAGTCAAAATGAGCATTTGAATTCTTCCCTACCTTATTCCTGTGCTGAGATACAGGCTGCTCCAACCTGCTGTAAAATGCTTGATTTCGAGAGTGAGCGAAACTAATGAAAACATTGTTGGGGTAAAACCTAAAGGGAAAGACCTAGCACCAAATCCAATTTGCCATCTGATCTAACTTCTGGAGGCAGTCAAAATGAGCCTTAGAATTCTTCCCTACCTTATTCCTGTGCTGAGATACAGGCTGCTCCAACCTGCTGTAAAATGCTTGATTTCGAGAGTGAGCGAAACTAATGAAAACATTGTTGGGGTAAAACCTAAAGGGAAAGACCTAGCACCAAATCCAATTTGCCATCTGATCTAACTTCTGGAGGCAGTCAAAATGAGCCTTAGAATTCTTCCCTACCTTATTCCTGTGCTGAGATACAGGCTGCTCCAACCTGCTGTAAAATGCTGGATTTCGAGAGTGAGCGAAACTAATGAAAACATTGTTGGGGTAAAACCTAAAGGGAAAGACCTAGCACCAAATCCAATTTGCCATCTGATCTAACTTCTGGAGGCAGTCAAAATGATCCTTAGAATTCTTCCCTACCTTATTCCTGTGCTGAGATACAGGCTGCTCCAACCTGCTGTAAAATGCTTGATTTCGAGAGTGAGCGAAACTAATGAAAACATTGTTGGGGTAAAACCTAAAGGGAAAGACCTAGCACCAAATCCAATTTGCCATCTGATCTAACTTCTGGAGGCAGTCAAAATGAGCCTTAGAATTCTTCCCTACCTTATTCCTGTGCTGAGATACAGGCTGCTCCAACCTGCTGTAAAATGCTTGATTTCGAGAGTGAGCGAAACTAATGAAAACATTGTTGGGGTAAAACCTAAAGGGAAAGACCTAGCACCAAATCCAATTTGCCATCTGATCTAACTTCTGGAGGCAGTCAAAATGATCCTTAGAATTCTTCCCTACCTTATTCCTGTGCTGAGATACAGGCTGCTCCAACCTGCTGTAAAATGCTTGATTTCGAGAGTGAGCGAAACTAATGAAAACATTGTTGGGGTAAAACCTAAAGGGAAAGACCTAGCATCAAATCCAATTTGCCATCTGATCTAACTTCTGGAGGCAGTCAAAATGAGCCTTAGAATTCTTCCCTACCTTATTCCTGTGCTGAGATACAGGCTGCTCCAACCTGCTGTAAAATGCTTGATTTCGAGAGTGAGCGAAACTAATGAAAACATTGTTGGGGTAAAACCTAAAGGGAAAGACCTAGCACCAAATCCAATTTGCCATCTGATCTAACTTCTGGAGGCAGTCAAAATGAGCCTTAGAATTCTTCCCTACCTTATTCCTGTGCTGAGATACAGGCTGCTCCAACCTGCTGTAAAATGCTTGATTTCGAGAGTGAGCGAAACTAATGAAAACATTGTTGGGGTAAAACCTAAAGGGAAAGACCTAGCACCAAATCCAATTTGCCATCTGATCTAACTTCTGGAGGCAGTCAAAATGATCCTTAGAATTCTTCCCTACCTTATTCCTGTGCTGAGATACAGGCTGCTCCAACCTGCTGTAAAATGCTTGATTTCGAGAGTGAGCGAAACTAATGAAAACATTGTTGGGGTAAAAACCTAAAGGGAAAGACCTAGCACCAAATCCAATTTGCCATCTGATCTAACTTCTGGAGGCAGTCAAAATGAGCCTTTGAATTCTTCCCTACCTTATTCCTGTGCTGAGATACAGGCTGCTCCAACCTGCTGTAAAATGCTTGATTTCGAGAGTGAGCGAAACTAATGAAAACATTGTTGGGGTAAAACCTAAAGGGAAAGACCTAGCACCAAATCCAATTTGCCATCTGATCTAACTTCTGGAGGCAGTCAAAATGATCCTTAGAATTCTTCCCTACCTTATTCCTGTGCTGAGATACAGGCTGCTCCAACCTGCTGTAAAATGCTTGATTTCGAGAGTGAGCGAAACTAATGAAAACATTGTTGGGGTAAAACCTAAAGGGAAAGACCTAGCACCAAATCCAATTTGCCATCTGATCTAACTTCTGGAGGCAGTCAAAATGAGCATTTGAATTCTTCCCTACCTTATTCCTGTGCTGAGATACAGGCTGCTCCAACCTGCTGTAAAATGCTTGATTTCGAGAGTGAGCGAAACTAATGAAAACATTGTTGGGGTAAAACCTAAAGGGAAAGACCTAGCACCAAATCCAATTTGCCATCTGATCTAACTTCTGGAGGCAGTCAAAATGAGCCTTAGAATTCTTCCCTACCTTATTCCTGTGCTGAGATACAGGCTGCTCCAACCTGCTGTAAAATGCTTGATTTCGAGAGTGAGCGAAACTAATGAAAACATTGTTGGGGTAAAACCTAAAGGGAAAGACCTAGCACCAAATCCAATTTGCCATCTGATCTAACTTCTGGAGGCAGTCAAAATGAGCCTTAGAATTCTTCCCTACCTTATTCCTGTGCTGAGATACAGGCTGCTCCAACCTGCTGTAAAATGCTTGATTTCAAGAGTGAGCGAAACTAATGAAAACATTGTTGGGGTAAAACCTAAAGGGAAAGACCTAGCACCAAATCCAATTTGCCATCTGATCTAACTTCTGGAGGCAGTCAAAATGATCCTTAGAATTCTTCCCTACCTTATTCCTGTGCTGAGATACAGGCTGCTCCAACCTGCTGTAAAATGCTTGATTTCGAGAGTGAGCGAAACTAATGAAAACATTGTTGGGGTAAAACCTAAAGGGAAAGACCTAGCACCAAATCCAATTTGCCATCTGATCTAACTTCTGGAGGCAGTCAAAATGATCCTTAGAATTCTTCCCTACCTTATTCCTGTGCTGAGATACAGGCTGCTCCAACCTGCTGTAAAATGCTTGATTTCGAGAGTGAGCGAAACTAATGAAAACATTGTTGGGGTAAAACCTAAAGGGAAAGACCTAGCACCAAATCCAATTTGCCATCTGATCTAACTTCTGGAGGCAGTCAAAATGAGCCTTAGAATTCTTCCCTGCCTTATTCCTGTGCTGAGATACAGGCTGCTCCAACCTGCTGTAAAATGCTTGATTTCGAGAGTGAGCGAAACTAATGAAAACATTGTTGGGGTAAAACCTAAAGGGAAAGACCTAGCACCAAATCCAATTTGCCATCTGATCTAACTTCTGGAGGCAGTCAAAATGATCCTTAGAATTCTTCCCTACCTTATTCCTGTGCTGAGATACAGGCTGCTCCAACCTGCTGTAAAATGCTTGATTTCGAGAGTGAGCGAAACTAATGAAAACATTGTTGGGGTAAAAACCTAAAGGGAAAGACCTAGCACCAAATCCAATTTGCCATCTGATCTAACTTCTGGAGGCAGTCAAAATGAGCCTTTGAATTCTTCCCTACCTTATTCCTGTGCTGAGATACAGGCTGCTCCAACCTGCTGTAAAATGCTTGATTTCGAGAGTGAGCGAAACTAATGAAAACATTGTTGGGGTAAAACCTAAAGGGAAAGACCTAGCACCAAATCCAATTTGCCATCTGATCTAACTTCTGGAGGCAGTCAAAATGAGCATTTGAATTCTTCCCTACCTTATTCCTGTGCTGAGATACAGGCTGCTCCAACCTGCTGTAAAATGCTTGATTTCGAGAGTGAGCGAAACTAATGAAAACATTGTTGGGGTAAAACCTAAAGGGAAAGACCTAGCACCAAATCCAATTTGCCATCTGATCTAACTTCTGGAGGCAGTCAAAATGATCCTTAGAATTCTTCCCTACCTTATTCCTGTGCTGAGATACAGGCTGCTCCAACCTGCTGTAAAATGCTTGATTTCGAGAGTGAGCGAAACTAATGAAAACATTGTTGGGGTAAAACCTAAAGGGAAAGACCTAGCACCAAATCCAATTTGCCATCTGATCTAACTTCTGGAGGCAGTCAAAATGAGCATTTGAATTCTTCCCTACCTTATTCCTGTGCTGAGATACAGGCTGCTCCAACCTGCTGTAAAATGCTTGATTTCGAGAGTGAGCGAAACTAATGAAAACATTGTTGGGGTAAAACCTAAAGGGAAAGACCTAGCACCAAATCCAATTTGCCATCTGATCTAACTTCTGGAGGCAGTCAAAATGAGCCTTAGAATTCTTCCCTACCTTATTCCTGTGCTGAGATACAGGCTGCTCCAACCTGCTGTAAAATGCTTGATTTCGAGAGTGAGCGAAACTAATGAAAACATTGTTGGGGTAAAACCTAAAGGGAAAGACCTAGCACCAAATCCAATTTGCCATCTGATCTAACTTCTGGAGGCAGTCAAAATGAGCCTTAGAATTCTTCCCTACCTTATTCCTGTGCTGAGATACAGGCTGCTCCAACCTGCTGTAAAATGCTTGATTTCGAGAGTGAGCGAAACTAATGAAAACATTGTTGGGGTAAAACCTAAAGGGAAAGACCTAGCACCAAATCCAATTTGCCATCTGATCTAACTTCTGGAGGCAGTCAAAATGATCCTTAGAATTCTTCCCTACCTTATTCCTGTGCTGAGATACAGGCTGCTCCAACCTGCTGTAAAATGCTTGATTTCGAGAGTGAGCGAAACTAATGAAAACATTGTTGGGGTAAAACCTAAAGGGAAAGACCTAGCACCAAATCCAATTTGCCATCTGATCTAACTTCTGGAGGCAGTCAAAATGAGCCTTAGAATTCTTCCCTACCTTATTCCTGTGCTGAGATACAGGCTGCTCCAACCTGCTGTAAAATGCTTGATTTCGAGAGTGAGCGAAACTAATGAAAACATTGTTGGGGTAAAACCTAAAGGGAAAGACCTAGCACCAAATCCAATTTGCCATCTGATCTAACTTCTGGAGGCAGTCAAAATGAGCCTTAGAATTCTTCCCTACCTTATTCCTGTGCTGAGATACAGGCTGCTCCAACCTGCTGTAAAATGCTTGATTTCGAGAGTGAGCGAAACTAATGAAAACATTGTTGGGGTAAAACCTAAAGGGAAAGACCTAGCACCAAATCCAATTTGCCATCTGATCTAACTTCTGGAGGCAGTCAAAATGATCCTTAGAATTCTTCCCTACCTTATTCCTGTGCTGAGATACAGGCTGCTCCAACCTGCTGTAAAATGCTTGATTTCGAGAGTGAGCGAAACTAATGAAAACATTGTTGGGGTAAAAACCTAAAGGGAAAGACCTAGCACCAAATCCAATTTGCCATCTGATCTAACTTCTGGAGGCAGTCAAAATGAGCCTTTGAATTCTTCCCTACCTTATTCCTGTGCTGAGATACAGGCTGCTCCAACCTGCTGTAAAATGCTTGATTTCGAGAGTGAGCGAAACTAATGAAAACATTGTTGGGGTAAAACCTAAAGGGAAAGACCTAGCACCAAATCCAATTTGCCATCTGATCTAACTTCTGGAGGCAGTCAAAATGAGCCTTAGAATTCTTCCCTACCTTATTCCTGTGCTGAGATACAGGCTGCTCCAACCTGCTGTAAAATGCTTGATTTCGAGAGTGAGCGAAACTAATGAAAACATTGTTGGGGTAAAACCTAAAGGGAAAGACCTAGCACCAAATCCAATTTGCCATCTGATCTAACTTCTGGAGGCAGTCAAAATGAGCCTTTGAATTCTTCCCTACCTTATTCCTGTGCTGAGATACAGGCTGCTCCAACCTGCTGTAAAATGCTTGATTTCGAGAGTGAGCGAAACTAATGAAAACATTGTTGGGGTAAAACCTAAAGGGAAAGACCTAGCACCAAATCCAATTTGCCATCTGATCTAACTTCTGGAGGCAGTCAAAATGAGCATTTGAATTCTTCCCTACCTTATTCCTGTGCTGAGATACAGGCTGCTCCAACCTGCTGTAAAATGCTTGATTTCGAGAGTGAGCGAAACTAATGAAAACATTGTTGGGGTAAAACCTAAAGGGAAAGACCTAGCACCAAATCCAATTTGCCATCTGATCTAACTTCTGGAGGCAGTCAAAATGAGCCTTAGAATTCTTCCCTACCTTATTCCTGTGCTGAGATACAGGCTGCTCCAACCTGCTGTAAAATGCTTGATTTCGAGAGTGAGCGAAACTAATGAAAACATTGTTGGGGTAAAACCTAAAGGGAAAGACCTAGCACCAAATCCAATTTGCCATCTGATCTAACTTCTGGAGGCAGTCAAAATGAGCCTTAGAATTCTTCCCTACCTTATTCCTGTGCTGAGATACAGGCTGCTCCAACCTGCTGTAAAATGCTTGATTTCGAGAGTGAGCGAAACTAATGAAAACATTGTTGGGGTAAAACCTAAAGGGAAAGACCTAGCACCAAATCCAATTTGCCATCTGATCTAACTTCTGGAGGCAGTCAAAATGATCCTTAGAATTCTTCCCTACCTTATTCCTGTGCTGAGATACAGGCTGCTCCAACCTGCTGTAAAATGCTTGATTTCGAGAGTGAGCGAAACTAATGAAAACATTGTTGGGGTAAAACCTAAAGGGAAAGACCTAGCACCAAATCCAATTTGCCATCTGATCTAACTTCTGGAGGCAGTCAAAATGAGCCTTAGAATTCTTCCCTACCTTATTCCTGTGCTGAGATACAGGCTGCTCCAACCTGCTGTAAAATGCTTGATTTCGAGAGTGAGCGAAACTAATGAAAACATTGTTGGGGTAAAACCTAAAGGGAAAGACCTAGCACCAAATCCAATTTGCCATCTGATCTAACTTCTGGAGGCAGTCAAAATGATCCTTAGAATTCTTCCCTACCTTATTCCTGTGCTGAGATACAGGCTGCTCCAACCTGCTGTAAAATGCTTGATTTCGAGAGTGAGCGAAACTAATGAAAACATTGTTGGGGTAACACCTAAAGGGAAAGACCTAGCATCAAATCCAATTTGCCATCTGATCTAACTTCTGGAGGCAGTCAAAATGAGCCTTAGAATTCTTCCCTACCTTATTCCTGTGCTGAGATACAGGCTGCTCCAACCTGCTGTAAAATGCTTGATTTCGAGAGTGAGCGAAACTAATGAAAACATTGTTGGGGTAAAACCTAAAGGGAAAGACCTAGCACCAAATCCAATTTGCCATCTGATCTAACTTCTGGAGGCAGTCAAAATGAGCCTTAGAATTCTTCCCTACCTTATTCCTGTGCTGAGATACAGGCTGCTCCAACCTGCTGTAAAATGCTTGATTTCGAGAGTGAGCGAAACTAATGAAAACATTGTTGGGGTAAAACCTAAAGGGAAAGACCTAGCACCAAATCCAATTTGCCATCTGATCTAACTTCTGGAGGCAGTCAAAATGATCCTTAGAATTCTTCCCTACCTTATTCCTGTGCTGAGATACAGGCTGCTCCAACCTGCTGTAAAATGCTTGATTTCGAGAGTGAGCGAAACTAATGAAAACATTGTTGGGGTAAAAACCTAAAGGGAAAGACCTAGCACCAAATCCAATTTGCCATCTGATCTAACTTCTGGAGGCAGTCAAAATGAGCCTTTGAATTCTTCCCTACCTTATTCCTGTGCTGAGATACAGGCTGCTCCAACCTGCTGTAAAATGCTTGATTTCGAGAGTGAGCGAAACTAATGAAAACATTGTTGGGGTAAAACCTAAAGGGAAAGACCTAGCACCAAATCCAATTTGCCATCTGATCTAACTTCTGGAGGCAGTCAAAATGAGCATTTGAATTCTTCCCTACCTTATTCCTGTGCTGAGATACAGGCTGCTCCAACCTGCTGTAAAATGCTTGATTTCGAGAGTGAGCGAAACTAATGAAAACATTGTTGGGGTAAAACCTAAAGGGAAAGACCTAGCACCAAATCCAATTTGCCATCTGATCTAACTTCTGGAGGCAGTCAAAATGATCCTTAGAATTCTTCCCTACCTTATTCCTGTGCTGAGATACAGGCTGCTCCAACCTGCTGTAAAATGCTTGATTTCGAGAGTGAGCGAAACTAATGAAAACATTGTTGGGGTAAAACCTAAAGGGAAAGACCTAGCATCAAATCCAATTTGCCATCTGATCTAACTTCTGGAGGCAGTCAAAATGAGCCTTAGAATTCTTCCCTACCTTATTCCTGTGCTGAGATACAGGCTGCTCCAACCTGCTGTAAAATGCTTGATTTCGAGAGTGAGCGAAACTAATGAAAACATTGTTGGGGTAAAAACCTAAAGGGAAAGACCTAGCACCAAATCCAATTTGCCATCTGATCTAACTTCTGGAGGCAGTCAAAATGAGCCTTTGAATTCTTCCCTACCTTATTCCTGTGCTGAGATACAGGCTGCTCCAACCTGCTGTAAAATGCTTGATTTCGAGAGTGAGCGAAACTAATGAAAACATTGTTGGGGTAAAACCTAAAGGGAAAGACCTAGCACCAAATCCAATTTGCCATCTGATCTAACTTCTGGAGGCAGTCAAAATGAGCATTTGAATTCTTCCCTACCTTATTCCTGTGCTGAGATACAGGCTGCTCCAACCTGCTGTAAAATGCTTGATTTCGAGAGTGAGCGAAACTAATGAAAACATTGTTGGGGTAAAACCTAAAGGGAAAGACCTAGCACCAAATCCAATTTGCCATCTGATCTAACTTCTGGAGGCAGTCAAAATGATCCTTAGAATTCTTCCCTACCTTATTCCTGTGCTGAGATACAGGCTGCTCCAACCTGCTGTAAAATGCTTGATTTCGAGAGTGAGCGAAACTAATGAAAACATTGTTGGGGTAAAACCTAAAGGGAAAGACCTAGCACCAAATCCAATTTGCCATCTGATCTAACTTCTGGAGGCAGTCAAAATGAGCATTTGAATTCTTCCCTACCTTATTCCTGTGCTGAGATACAGGCTGCTCCAACCTGCTGTAAAATGCTTGATTTCGAGAGTGAGCGAAACTAATGAAAACATTGTTGGGGTAAAACCTAAAGGGAAAGACCTAGCACCAAATCCAATTTGCCATCTGATCTAACTTCTGGAGGCAGTCAAAATGAGCCTTAGAATTCTTCCCTACCTTATTCCTGTGCTGAGATACAGGCTGCTCCAACCTGCTGTAAAATGCTTGATTTCGAGAGTGAGCGAAACTAATGAAAACATTGTTGGGGTAAAACCTAAAGGGAAAGACCTAGCACCAAATCCAATTTGCCATCTGATCTAACTTCTGGAGGCAGTCAAAATGAGCCTTAGAATTCTTCCCTACCTTATTCCTGTGCTGAGATACAGGCTGCTCCAACCTGCTGTAAAATGCTTGATTTCGAGAGTGAGCGAAACTAATGAAAACATTGTTGGGGTAAAACCTAAAGGGAAAGACCTAGCACCAAATCCAATTTGCCATCTGATCTAACTTCTGGAGGCAGTCAAAATGATCCTTAGAATTCTTCCCTACCTTATTCCTGTGCTGAGATACAGGCTGCTCCAACCTGCTGTAAAATGCTTGATTTCGAGAGTGAGCGAAACTAATGAAAACATTGTTGGGGTAAAACCTAAAGGGAAAGACCTAGCACCAAATCCAATTTGCCATCTGATCTAACTTCTGGAGGCAGTCAAAATGAGCCTTAGAATTCTTCCCTACCTTATTCCTGTGCTGAGATACAGGCTGCTCCAACCTGCTGTAAAATGCTTGATTTCGAGAGTGAGCGAAACTAATGAAAACATTGTTGGGGTAAAACCTAAAGGGAAAGACCTAGCACCAAATCCAATTTGCCATCTGATCTAACTTCTGGAGGCAGTCAAAATGAGCCTTAGAATTCTTCCCTACCTTATTCCTGTGCTGAGATACAGGCTGCTCCAACCTGCTGTAAAATGCTTGATTTCGAGAGTGAGCGAAACTAATGAAAACATTGTTGGGGTAAAACCTAAAGGGAAAGACCTAGCACCAAATCCAATTTGCCATCTGATCTAACTTCTGGAGGCAGTCAAAATGAGCCTTAGAATTCTTCCCTACCTTATTCCTGTGCTGAGATACAGGCTGCTCCAACCTGCTGTAAAATGCTTGATTTCGAGAGTGAGCGAAACTAATGAAAACATTGTTGGGGTAAAACCTAAAGGGAAAGACCTAGCACCAAATCCAATTTGCCATCTGATCTAACTTCTGGAGGCAGTCAAAATGATCCTTAGAATTCTTCCCTACCTTATTCCTGTGCTGAGATACAGGCTGCTCCAACCTGCTGTAAAATGCTTGATTTCGAGAGTGAGCGAAACTAATGAAAACATTGTTGGGGTAAAACCTAAAGGGAAAGACCTAGCATCAAATCCAATTTGCCATCTGATCTAACTTCTGGAGGCAGTCAAAATGAGCCTTAGAATTCTTCCCTACCTTATTCCTGTGCTGAGATACAGGCTGCTCCAACCTGCTGTAAAATGCTTGATTTCGAGAGTGAGCGAAACTAATGAAAACATTGTTGGGGTAAAACCTAAAGGGAAAGACCTAGCACCAAATCCAATTTGCCATCTGATCTAACTTCTGGAGGCAGTCAAAATGAGCCTTAGAATTCTTCCCTACCTTATTCCTGTGCTGAGATACAGGCTGCTCCAACCTGCTGTAAAATGCTTGATTTCGAGAGTGAGCGAAACTAATGAAAACATTGTTGGGGTAAAACCTAAAGGGAAAGACCTAGCACCAAATCCAATTTGCCATCTGATCTAACTTCTGGAGGCAGTCAAAATGATCCTTAGAATTCTTCCCTACCTTATTCCTGTGCTGAGATACAGGCTGCTCCAACCTGCTGTAAAATGCTTGATTTCGAGAGTGAGCGAAACTAATGAAAACATTGTTGGGGTAAAAACCTAAAGGGAAAGACCTAGCACCAAATCCAATTTGCCATCTGATCTAACTTCTGGAGGCAGTCAAAATGAGCCTTTGAATTCTTCCCTACCTTATTCCTGTGCTGAGATACAGGCTGCTCCAACCTGCTGTAAAATGCTTGATTTCGAGAGTGAGCGAAACTAATGAAAACATTGTTGGGGTAAAACCTAAAGGGAAAGACCTAGCACCAAATCCAATTTGCCATCTGATCTAACTTCTGGAGGCAGTCAAAATGAGCATTTGAATTCTTCCCTACCTTATTCCTGTGCTGAGATACAGGCTGCTCCAACCTGCTGTAAAATGCTTGATTTCGAGAGTGAGCGAAACTAATGAAAACATTGTTGGGGTAAAACCTAAAGGGAAAGACCTAGCACCAAATCCAATTTGCCATCTGATCTAACTTCTGGAGGCAGTCAAAATGATCCTTAGAATTCTTCCCTACCTTATTCCTGTGCTGAGATACAGGCTGCTCCAACCTGCTGTAAAATGCTTGATTTCGAGAGTGAGCGAAACTAATGAAAACATTGTTGGGGTAAAACCTAAAGGGAAAGACTTAGCATCAAATCCAATTTGCCATCTGATCTAACTTCTGGAGGCAGTCAAAATGAGCCTTAGAATTCTTCCCTACCTTATTCCTGTGCTGAGATACAGGCTGCTCCAACCTGCTGTAAAATGCTTGATTTCGAGAGTGAGCGAAACTAATGAAAACATTGTTGGGGTAAAACCTAAAGGGAAAGACCTAGCACCAAATCCAATTTGCCATCTGATCTAACTTCTGGAGGCAGTCAAAATGAGCCTTAGAATTCTTCCCTACCTTATTCCTGTGCTGAGATACAGGCTGCTCCAACCTGCTGTAAAATGCTTGATTTCGAGAGTGAGCGAAACTAATGAAAACATTGTTGGGGTAAAACCTAAAGGGAAAGACCTAGCACCAAATCCAATTTGCCATCTGATCTAACTTCTGGAGGCAGTCAAAATGATCCTTAGAATTCTTCCCTACCTTATTCCTGTGCTGAGATACAGGCTGCTCCAACCTGCTGTAAAATGCTTGATTTCGAGAGTGAGCGAAACTAATGAAAACATTGTTGGGGTAAAAACCTAAAGGGAAAGACCTAGCACCAAATCCAATTTGCCATCTGATCTAACTTCTGGAGGCAGTCAAAATGAGCCTTTGAATTCTTCCCTACCTTATTCCTGTGCTGAGATACAGGCTGCTCCAACCTGCTGTAAAATGCTTGATTTCGAGAGTGAGCGAAACTAATGAAAACATTGTTGGGGTAAAACCTAAAGGGAAAGACCTAGCACCAAATCCAATTTGCCATCTGATCTAACTTCTGGAGGCAGTCAAAATGAGCATTTGAATTCTTCCCTACCTTATTCCTGTGCTGAGATACAGGCTGCTCCAACCTGCTGTAAAATGCTTGATTTCGAGAGTGAGCGAAACTAATGAAAACATTGTTGGGGTAAAACCTAAAGGGAAAGACCTAGCACCAAATCCAATTTGCCATCTGATCTAACTTCTGGAGGCAGTCAAAATGATCCTTAGAATTCTTCCCTACCTTATTCCTGTGCTGAGATACAGGCTGCTCCAACCTGCTGTAAAATGCTTGATTTCGAGAGTGAGCGAAACTAATGAAAACATTGTTGGGGTAAAACCTAAAGGGAAAGACCTAGC
Source organism: Melanerpes formicivorus (assembly GCF_026170545.1). Lineage (NCBI taxonomy): Eukaryota > Metazoa > Chordata > Aves > Piciformes > Picidae > Melanerpes > Melanerpes formicivorus. The sequence continues at coordinate 35,189 of NW_027143397.1, forward strand.
ACCAAATCCAATTTGCCATCTGATCTAACTTCTGGAGGCAGTCAAAATGAGCATTTGAATTCTTCCCTACCTTATTCCTGTGCTGAGATACAGGCTGCTCCAACCTGCTGTAAAATGCTTGATTTCGAGAGTGAGCGAAACTAATGAAAACATTGTTGGGGTAAAACCTAAAGGGAAAGACCTAGCACCAAATCCAATTTGCCATCTGATCTAACTTCTGGAGGCAGTCAAAATGAGCCTTAGAATTCTTCCCTACCTTATTCCTGTGCTGAGATACAGGCTGCTCCAACCTGCTGTAAAATGCTTGATTTCGAGAGTGAGCGAAACTAATGAAAACATTGTTGGGGTAAAACCTAAAGGGAAAGACCTAGCACCAAATCCAATTTGCCATCTGATCTAACTTCTGGAGGCAGTCAAAATGATCCTTAGAATTCTTCCCTACCTTATTCCTGTGCTGAGATACAGGCTGCTCCAACCTGCTGTAAAATGCTTGATTTCGAGAGTGAGCGAAACTAATGAAAACATTGTTGGGGTAAAACCTAAAGGGAAAGACCTAGCACCAAATCCAATTTGCCATCTGATCTAACTTCTGGAGGCAGTCAAAATGAGCCTTAGAATTCTTCCCTACCTTATTCCTGTGCTGAGATACAGGCTGCTCCAACCTGCTGTAAAATGCTTGATTTCGAGAGTGAGCGAAACTAATGAAAACATTGTTGGGGTAAAACCTAAAGGGAAAGACCTAGCACCAAATCCAATTTGCCATCTGATCTAACTTCTGGAGGCAGTCAAAATGATCCTTAGAATTCTTCCCTACCTTATTCCTGTGCTGAGATACAGGCTGCTCCAACCTGCTGTAAAATGCTTGATTTCGAGAGTGAGCGAAACTAATGAAAACATTGTTGGGGTAAAAACCTAAAGGGAAAGACCTAGCACCAAATCCAATTTGCCATCTGATCTAACTTCTGGAGGCAGTCAAAATGAGCCTTTGAATTCTTCCCTACCTTATTCCTGTGCTGAGATACAGGCTGCTCCAACCTGCTGTAAAATGCTTGATTTCGAGAGTGAGCGAAACTAATGAAAACATTGTTGGGGTAAAACCTAAAGGGAAAGACCTAGCACCAAATCCAATTTGCCATCTGATCTAACTTCTGGAGGCAGTCAAAATGATCCTTAGAATTCTTCCCTACCTTATTCCTGTGCTGAGATACAGGCTGCTCCAACCTGCTGTAAAATGCTTGATTTCGAGAGTGAGCGAAACTAATGAAAACATTGTTGGGGTAAAACCTAAAGGGAAAGACCTAGCACCAAATCCAATTTGCCATCTGATCTAACTTCTGGAGGCAGTCAAAATGATCCTTAGAATTCTTCCCTACCTTATTCCTGTGCTGAGATACAGGCTGCTCCAACCTGCTGTAAAATGCTTGATTTCGAGAGTGAGCGAAACTAATGAAAACATTGTTGGGGTAAAACCTAAAGGGAAAGACTTAGCATCAAATCCAATTTGCCATCTGATCTAACTTCTGGAGGCAGTCAAAATGAGCCTTAGAATTCTTCCCTACCTTATTCCTGTGCTGAGATACAGGCTGCTCCAACCTGCTGTAAAATGCTTGATTTCGAGAGTGAGCGAAACTAATGAAAACATTGTTGGGGTAAAACCTAAAGGGAAAGACCTAGCACCAAATCCAATTTGCCATCTGATCTAACTTCTGGAGGCAGTCAAAATGAGCCTTAGAATTCTTCCCTACCTTATTCCTGTGCTGAGATACAGGCTGCTCCAACCTGCTGTAAAATGCTTGATTTCGAGAGTGAGCGAAACTAATGAAAACATTGTTGGGGTAAAACCTAAAGGGAAAGACCTAGCACCAAATCCAATTTGCCATCTGATCTAACTTCTGGAGGCAGTCAAAATGATCCTTAGAATTCTTCCCTACCTTATTCCTGTGCTGAGATACAGGCTGCTCCAACCTGCTGTAAAATGCTTGATTTCGAGAGTGAGCGAAACTAATGAAAACATTGTTGGGGTAAAAACCTAAAGGGAAAGACCTAGCACCAAATCCAATTTGCCATCTGATCTAACTTCTGGAGGCAGTCAAAATGAGCCTTTGAATTCTTCCCTACCTTATTCCTGTGCTGAGATACAGGCTGCTCCAACCTGCTGTAAAATGCTTGATTTCGAGAGTGAGCGAAACTAATGAAAACATTGTTGGGGTAAAACCTAAAGGGAAAGACCTAGCACCAAATCCAATTTGCCATCTGATCTAACTTCTGGAGGCAGTCAAAATGAGCATTTGAATTCTTCCCTACCTTATTCCTGTGCTGAGATACAGGCTGCTCCAACCTGCTGTAAAATGCTTGATTTCGAGAGTGAGCGAAACTAATGAAAACATTGTTGGGGTAAAACCTAAAGGGAAAGACCTAGCACCAAATCCAATTTGCCATCTGATCTAACTTCTGGAGGCAGTCAAAATGAGCATTTGAATTCTTCCCTACCTTATTCCTGTGCTGAGATACAGGCTGCTCCAACCTGCTGTAAAATGCTTGATTTCGAGAGTGAGCGAAACTAATGAAAACATTGTTGGGGTAAAACCTAAAGGGAAAGACCTAGCACCAAATCCAATTTGCCATCTGATCTAACTTCTGGAGGCAGTCAAAATGAGCATTTGAATTCTTCCCTACCTTATTCCTGTGCTGAGATACAGGCTGCTCCAACCTGCTGTAAAATGCTTGATTTCGAGAGTGAGCGAAACTAATGAAAACATTGTTGGGGTAAAACCTAAAGGGAAAGACCTAGCACCAAATCCAATTTGCCATCTGATCTAACTTCTGGAGGCAGTCAAAATGAGCCTTAGAATTCTTCCCTACCTTATTCCTGTGCTGAGATACAGGCTGCTCCAACCTGCTGTAAAATGCTTGATTTCGAGAGTGAGCGAAACTAATGAAAACATTGTTGGGGTAAAACCTAAAGGGAAAGACCTAGCACCAAATCCAATTTGCCATCTGATCTAACTTCTGGAGGCAGTCAAAATGAGCCTTAGAATTCTTCCCTACCTTATTCCTGTGCTGAGATACAGGCTGCTCCAACCTGCTGTAAAATGCTTGATTTCGAGAGTGAGCGAAACTAATGAAAACATTGTTGGGGTAAAACCTAAAGGGAAAGACCTAGCACCAAATCCAATTTGCCATCTGATCTAACTTCTGGAGGCAGTCAAAATGATCCTTAGAATTCTTCCCTACCTTATTCCTGTGCTGAGATACAGGCTGCTCCAACCTGCTGTAAAATGCTTGATTTCGAGAGTGAGCGAAACTAATGAAAACATTGTTGGGGTAAAACCTAAAGGGAAAGACCTAGCACCAAATCCAATTTGCCATCTGATCTAACTTCTGGAGGCAGTCAAAATGAGCCTTAGAATTCTTCCCTACCTTATTCCTGTGCTGAGATACAGGCTGCTCCAACCTGCTGTAAAATGCTTGATTTCGAGAGTGAGCGAAACTAATGAAAACATTGTTGGGGTAAAACCTAAAGGGAAAGACCTAGCACCAAATCCAATTTGCCATCTGATCTAACTTCTGGAGGCAGTCAAAATGAGCCTTAGAATTCTTCCCTACCTTATTCCTGTGCTGAGATACAGGCTGCTCCAACCTGCTGTAAAATGCTTGATTTCGAGAGTGAGCGAAACTAATGAAAACATTGTTGGGGTAAAACCTAAAGGGAAAGACCTAGCACCAAATCCAATTTGCCATCTGATCTAACTTCTGGAGGCAGTCAAAATGAGCCTTAGAATTCTTCCCTACCTTATTCCTGTGCTGAGATACAGGCTGCTCCAACCTGCTGTAAAATGCTTGATTTCGAGAGTGAGCGAAACTAATGAAAACATTGTTGGGGTAAAACCTAAAGGGAAAGACCTAGCACCAAATCCAATTTGCCATCTGATCTAACTTCTGGAGGCAGTCAAAATGAGCCTTAGAATTCTTCCCTACCTTATTCCTGTGCTGAGATACAGGCTGCTCCAACCTGCTGTAAAATGCTTGATTTCGAGAGTGAGCGAAACTAATGAAAACATTGTTGGGGTAAAACCTAAAGGGAAAGACCTAGCACCAAATCCAATTTGCCATCTGATCTAACTTCTGGAGGCAGTCAAAATGATCCTTAGAATTCTTCCCTACCTTATTCCTGTGCTGAGATACAGGCTGCTCCAACCTGCTGTAAAATGCTTGATTTCGAGAGTGAGCGAAACTAATGAAAACATTGTTGGGGTAAAACCTAAAGGGAAAGACCTAGCACCAAATCCAATTTGCCATCTGATCTAACTTCTGGAGGCAGTCAAAATGAGCCTTAGAATTCTTCCCTACCTTATTCCTGTGCTGAGATACAGGCTGCTCCAACCTGCTGTAAAATGCTTGATTTCGAGAGTGAGCGAAACTAATGAAAACATTGTTGGGGTAAAACCTAAAGGGAAAGACCTAGCACCAAATCCAATTTGCCATCTGATCTAACTTCTGGAGGCAGTCAAAATGAGCCTTAGAATTCTTCCCTACCTTATTCCTGTGCTGAGATACAGGCTGCTCCAACCTGCTGTAAAATGCTTGATTTCGAGAGTGAGCGAAACTAATGAAAACATTGTTGGGGTAAAACCTAAAGGGAAAGACCTAGCACCAAATCCAATTTGCCATCTGATCTAACTTCTGGAGGCAGTCAAAATGATCCTTAGAATTCTTCCCTACCTTATTCCTGTGCTGAGATACAGGCTGCTCCAACCTGCTGTAAAATGCTTGATTTCGAGAGTGAGCGAAACTAATGAAAACATTGTTGGGGTAAAAACCTAAAGGGAAAGACCTAGCACCAAATCCAATTTGCCATCTGATCTAACTTCTGGAGGCAGTCAAAATGAGCCTTTGAATTCTTCCCTACCTTATTCCTGTGCTGAGATACAGGCTGCTCCAACCTGCTGTAAAATGCTTGATTTCGAGAGTGAGCGAAACTAATGAAAACATTGTTGGGGTAAAACCTAAAGGGAAAGACCTAGCACCAAATCCAATTTGCCATCTGATCTAACTTCTGGAGGCAGTCAAAATGAGCATTTGAATTCTTCCCTACCTTATTCCTGTGCTGAGATACAGGCTGCTCCAACCTGCTGTAAAATGCTTGATTTCGAGAGTGAGCGAAACTAATGAAAACATTGTTGGGGTAAAACCTAAAGGGAAAGACCTAGCACCAAATCCAATTTGCCATCTGATCTAACTTCTGGAGGCAGTCAAAATGAGCCTTAGAATTCTTCCCTACCTTATTCCTGTGCTGAGATACAGGCTGCTCCAACCTGCTGTAAAATGCTTGATTTCGAGAGTGAGCGAAACTAATGAAAACATTGTTGGGGTAAAACCTAAAGGGAAAGACCTAGCACCAAATCCAATTTGCCATCTGATCTAACTTCTGGAGGCAGTCAAAATGAGCATTTGAATTCTTCCCTACCTTATTCCTGTGCTGAGATACAGGCTGCTCCAACCTGCTGTAAAATGCTTGATTTCGAGAGTGAGCGAAACTAATGAAAACATTGTTGGGGTAAAACCTAAAGGGAAAGACCTAGCACCAAATCCAATTTGCCATCTGATCTAACTTCTGGAGGCAGTCAAAATGAGCATTTGAATTCTTCCCTACCTTATTCCTGTGCTGAGATACAGGCTGCTCCAACCTGCTGTAAAATGCTTGATTTCGAGAGTGAGCGAAACTAATGAAAACATTGTTGGGGTAAAACCAAAAGGGAAAGACCTAGCACCAAATCCAATTTGCCATCTGATCTAACTTCTGGAGGCAGTCAAAATGATCCTTAGAATTCTTCCCTACCTTATTCCTGTGCTGAGATACAGGCTGCTCCAACCTGCTGTAAAATGCTTGATTTCGAGAGTGAGCGAAACTAATGAAAACATTGTTGGGGTAAAACCTAAAGGGAAAGACCTAGCACCAAATCCAATTTGCCATCTGATCTAACTTCTGGAGGCAGTCAAAATGAGCATTTGAATTCTTCCCTACCTTATTCCTGTGCTGAGATACAGGCTGCTCCAACCTGCTGTAAAATGCTTGATTTCGAGAGTGAGCGAAACTAATGAAAACATTGTTGGGGTAAAACCTAAAGGGAAAGACCTAGCACCAAATCCAATTTGCCATCTGATCTAACTTCTGGAGGCAGTCAAAATGATCCTTAGAATTCTTCCCTACCTTATTCCTGTGCTGAGATACAGGCTGCTCCAACCTGCTGTAAAATGCTTGATTTCGAGAGTGAGCGAAACTAATGAAAACATTGTTGGGGTAAAACCTAAAGGGAAAGACCTAGCACCAAATCCAATTTGCCATCTGATCTAACTTCTGGAGGCAGTCAAAATGATCCTTAGAATTCTTCCCTACCTTATTCCTGTGCTGAGATACAGGCTGCTCCAACCTGCTGTAAAATGCTTGATTTCGAGAGTGAGCGAAACTAATGAAAACATTGTTGGGGTAAAACCTAAAGGGAAAGACCTAGCACCAAATCCAATTTGCCATCTGATCTAACTTCTGGAGGCAGTCAAAATGAGCCTTAGAATTCTTCCCTACCTTATTCCTGTGCTGAGATACAGGCTGCTCCAACCTGCTGTAAAATGCTTGATTTCGAGAGTGAGCGAAACTAATGAAAACATTGTTGGGGTAAAACCTAAAGGGAAAGACCTAGCACCAAATCCAATTTGCCATCTGATCTAACTTCTGGAGGCAGTCAAAATGATCCTTAGAATTCTTCCCTACCTTATTCCTGTGCTGAGATACAGGCTGCTCCAACCTGCTGTAAAATGCTTGATTTCAAGAGTGAGCGAAACTAATGAAAACATTGTTGGGGTAAAACCTAAAGGGAAAGACCTAGCACCAAATCCAATTTGCCATCTGATCTAACTTCTGGAGGCAGTCAAAATGAGCCTTAGAATTCTTCCCTACCTTATTCCTGTGCTGAGATACAGGCTGCTCCAACCTGCTGTAAAATGCTTGATTTCGAGAGTGAGCGAAACTAATGAAAACATTGTTGGGGTAAAACCTAAAGGGAAAGACCTAGCACCAAATCCAATTTGCCATCTGATCTAACTTCTGGAGGCAGTCAAAATGAGCATTTGAATTCTTCCCTACCTTATTCCTGTGCTGAGATACAGGCTGCTCCAACCTGCTGTAAAATGCTTGATTTCGAGAGTGAGCGAAACTAATGAAAACATTGTTGGGGTAAAACCTAAAGGGAAAGACCTAGCACCAAATCCAATTTGCCATCTGATCTAACTTCTGGAGGCAGTCAAAATGAGCCTTAGAATTCTTCCCTACCTTATTCCTGTGCTGAGATACAGGCTGCTCCAACCTGCTGTAAAATGCTTGATTTCGAGAGTGAGCGAAACTAATGAAAACATTGTTGGGGTAAAACCTAAAGGGAAAGACGTAGCACCAAATCCAATTTGCCATCTGATCTAACTTCTGGAGGCAGTCAAAATGATCCTTAGAATTCTTCCCTACCTTATTCCTGTGCTGAGATACAGGCTGCTCCAACCTGCTGTAAAATGCTTGATTTCGAGAGTGAGCGAAACTAATGAAAACATTGTTGGGGTAAAACCTAAAGGGAAAGACCTAGCACCAAATCCAATTTGCCATCTGATCTAACTTCTGGAGGCAGTCAAAATGAGCCTTAGAATTCTTCCCTACCTTATTCCTGTGCTGAGATACAGGCTGCTCCAACCTGCTGTAAAATGCTTGATTTCGAGAGTGAGCGAAACTAATGAAAACATTGTTGGGGTAAAACCTAAAGGGAAAGACCTAGCACCAAATCCAATTTGCCATCTGATCTAACTTCTGGAGGCAGTCAAAATGAGCCTTAGAATTCTTCCCTACCTTATTCCTGTGCTGAGATACAGGCTGCTCCAACCTGCTGTAAAATGCTTGATTTCGAGAGTGAGCGAAACTAATGAAAACATTGTTGGGGTAAAACCTAAAGGGAAAGACCTAGCACCAAATCCAATTTGCCATCTGATCTAACTTCTGGAGGCAGTCAAAATGAGCCTTAGAATTCTTCCCTACCTTATTCCTGTGCTGAGATACAGGCTGCTCCAACCTGCTGTAAAATGCTTGATTTCGAGAGTGAGCGAAACTAATGAAAACATTGTTGGGGTAAAACCTAAAGGGAAAGACCTAGCACCAAATCCAATTTGCCATCTGATCTAACTTCTGGAGGCAGTCAAAATGAGCCTTAGAATTCTTCCCTACCTTATTCCTGTGCTGAGATACAGGCTGCTCCAACCTGCTGTAAAATGCTTGATTTCGAGAGTGAGCGAAACTAATGAAAACATTGTTGGGGTAAAACCTAAAGGGAAAGACCTAGCACCAAATCCAATTTGCCATCTGATCTAACTTCTGGAGGCAGTCAAAATGAGCCTTAGAATTCTTCCCTACCTTATTCCTGTGCTGAGATACAGGCTGCTCCAACCTGCTGTAAAATGCTTGATTTCGAGAGTGAGCGAAACTAATGAAAACATTGTTGGGGTAAAACCTAAAGGGAAAGACCTAGCACCAAATCCAATTTGCCATCTGATCTAACTTCTGGAGGCAGTCAAAATGAGCCTTTGAATTCTTCCTTACCTTATTCCTGTGCTGAGATACAGGCTGCTCCAACCTGCTGTAAAATGCTTGATTTCGAGAGTGAGCGAAACTAATGAAAACATTGTTGGGGTAAAACCTAAAGGGAAAGACCTAGCACCAAATCCAATTTGCCATCTGATCTAACTTCTGGAGGCAGTCAAAATGAGCATTTGAATTCTTCCCTACCTTATTCCTGTGCTGAGATACAGGCTGCTCCAACCTGCTGTAAAATGCTTGATTTCGAGAGTGAGCGAAACTAATGAAAACATTGTTGGGGTAAAACCTAAAGGGAAAGACCTAGCACCAAATCCAATTTGCCATCTGATCTAACTTCTGGAGGCAGTCAAAATGAGCCTTAGAATTCTTCCCTACCTTATTCCTGTGCTTAGATACAGGCTGCTCCAACCTGCTGTAAAATGCTTGATTTCGAGAGTGAGCGAAACTAATGAAAACATTGTTGGGGTAAAACCTAAAGGGAAAGACCTAGCACCAAATCCAATTTGCCATCTGATCTAACTTCTGGAGGCAGTCAAAATGAGCATTTGAATTCTTCCCTACCTTATTCCTGTGCTGAGATACAGGCTGCTCCAACCTGCTGTAAAATGCTTGATTTCGAGAGTGAGCGAAACTAATGAAAACATTGTTGGGGTAAAACCTAAAGGGAAAGACCTAGCACCAAATCCAATTTGCCATCTGATCTAACTTCTGGAGGCAGTCAAAATGAGCCTTAGAATTCTTCCCTGCCTTATTCCTGTGCTGAGATACAGGCTGCTCCAACCTGCTGTAAAATGCTTGATTTCGAGAGTGAGCGAAACTAATGAAAACATTGTTGGGGTAAAACCTAAAGGGAAAGACCTAGCACCAAATCCAATTTGCCATCTGATCTAACTTCTGGAGGCAGTCAAAATGATCCTTAGAATTCTTCCCTACCTTATTCCTGTGCTGAGATACAGGCTGCTCCAACCTGCTGTAAAATGCTTGATTTCGAGAGTGAGCGAAACTAATGAAAACATTGTTGGGGTAAAACCTAAAGGGAAAGACCTAGCACCAAATCCAATTTGCCATCTGATCTAACTTCTGGAGGCAGTCAAAATGAGCCTTAGAATTCTTCCCTACCTTATTCCTGTGCTGAGATACAGGCTGCTCCAACCTGCTGTAAAATGCTTGATTTCGAGAGTGAGCGAAACCAATGAAAACATTGTTGGGGTAAAACCTAAAGGGAAAGACCTAGCACCAAATCCAATTTGCCATCTGATCTAACTTCTGGAGGCAGTCAAAATGATCCTTAGAATTCTTCCCTACCTCATTCCTGTGCTGAGATACAGGCTGCTCCAACCTGCTGTAAAATGCTTGATTTCGAGAGTGAGCGAAACTAATGAAAACATTGTTGGGGTAAAACCTAAAGGGAAAGACCTAGCACCAAATCCAATTTGCCATCTGATCTAACTTCTGGAGGCAGTCAAAATGATCCTTAGAATTCTTCCCTACCTTATTCCTGTGCTGAGATACAGGCTGCTCCAACCTGCTGTAAAATGCTTGATTTCGAGAGTGAGCGAAACTAATGAAAACATTGTTGGGGTAAAACCTAAAGGGAAAGACCTAGCACCAAATCCAATTTGCCATCTGATCTAACTTCTGGAGGCAGTCAAAATGAGCCTTAGAATTCTTCCCTACCTTATTCCTGTGCTGAGATACAGGCTGCTCCAACCTGCTGTAAAATGCTTGATTTCGAGAGTGAGCGAAACTAATGAAAACATTGTTGGGGTAAAACCTAAAGGGAAAGACCTAGCACCAAATCCAATTTGCCATCTGATCTAACTTCTGGAGGCAGTCAAAATGAGCCTTAGAATTCTTCCCTACCTTATTCCTGTGCTGAGATACAGGCTGCTCCAACCTGCTGTAAAATGCTTGATTTCGAGAGTGAGCGAAACTAATGAAAACATTGTTGGGGTAAAACCTAAAGGGAAAGACCTAGCACCAAATCCAATTTGCCATCTGATCTAACTTCTGGAGGCAGTCAAAATGAGCCTTAGAATTTTCCCTACCTTATTCCTGTGCTGAGATACAGGCTGCCCCAACCTGCTGTAAAATGCTTGATTTCGAGAGTGAGCGAAACTAATGAAAACATTGTTGGGGTAAAACCTAAAGGGAAAGACCTAGCACCAAATCCAATTTGCCATCTGATCTAACTTCTGGAGGCAGTCAAAATGAGCATTTGAATTCTTCCCTACCTTATTCCTGTGCTGAGATACAGGCTGCTCCAACCTGCTGTAAAATGCTTGATTTCGAGAGTGAGCGAAACTAATGAAAACATTGTTGGGGTAAAACCTAAAGGGAAAGACCTAGCACCAAATCCAATTTGCCATCTGATCTAACTTCTGGAGGCAGTCAAAATGAGCCTTAGAATTCTTCCCTACCTTATTCCTGTGCTGAGATACAGGCTGCTCCAACCTGCTGTAAAATGCTTGATTTCGAGAGTGAGCGAAACTAATGAAAACATTGTTGGGGTAAAACCTAAAGGGAAAGACCTAGCACCAAATCCAATTTGCCATCTGATCTAACTTCTGGAGGCAGTCAAAATGAGCCTTAGAATTCTTCCCTACCTTATTCCTGTGCTGAGATACAGGCTGCTCCAACCTGCTGTAAAATGCTTGATTTCGAGAGTGAGCGAAACTAATGAAAACATTGTTGGGGTAAAACCTAAAGGGAAAGACCTAGCACCAAATCCAATTTGCCATCTGATCTAACTTCTGGAGGCAGTCAAAATGATCCTTAGAATTCTTCCCTACCTTATTCCTGTGCTGAGATACAGGCTGCTCCAACCTGCTGTAAAATGCTTGATTTCGAGAGTGAGCGAAACTAATGAAAACATTGTTGGGGTAAAACCTAAAGGGAAAGACCTAGCACCAAATCCAATTTGCCATCTGATCTAACTTCTGGAGGCAGTCAAAATGAGCCTTAGAATTCTTCCCTACCTTATTCCTGTGCTGAGATACAGGCTGCTCCAACCTGCTGTAAAATGCCTCATTTCGAGAGTGAGCGAAACTAATGAAAACATTGTTGGGGTAAAACCTAAAGGGAAAGACCTAGCACCAAATCCAATTTGCCATCTGATCTAACTTCTGGAGGCAGTCAAAATGATCCTTAGAATTCTTCCCTACCTTATTCCTGTGCTGAGATACAGGCTGCTCCAACCTGCTGTAAAATGCTTGATTTCGAGAGTGAGCGAAACTAATGAAAACATTGTTGGGGTAAAACCTAAAGGGAAAGACCTAGCACCAAATCCAATTTGCCATCTGATCTAACTTCTGGAGGCAGTCAAAATGAGCCTTAGAATTCTTCCCTACCTTATTCCTGTGCTGAGATACAGGCTGCTCCAACCTGCTGTAAAATGCTTGATTTCGAGAGGGAGCGAAACTAATGAAAACATTGTTGGGGTAAAACCTAAAGGGAAAGACCTAGCACCAAATCCAATTTGCCATCTGATCTAACTTCTGGAGGCAGTCAAAATGAGCCTTAGAATTCTTCCCTACCTTATTCCTGTGCTGAGATACAGGCTGCTCCAACCTGCTGTAAAATGCTTGATTTCGAGAGTGAGCGAAACTAATGAAAACATTGTTGGGGTAAAACCTAAAGGGAAAGACCTAGCACCAAATCCAATTTGCCATCTGATCTAACTTCTGGAGGCAGTCAAAATGATCCTTAGAATTCTTCCCTACCTTATTCCTGTGCTGAGATACAGGCTGCTCCAACCTGCTGTAAAATGCTTGATTTCGAGAGTGAGCGAAACTAATGAAAACATTGTTGGGGTAAAACCTAAAGGGAAAGACCTAGCACCAAATCCAATTTGCCATCTGATCTAACTTCTGGAGGCAGTCAAAATGAGCCTTAGAATTCTTCCCTACCTTATTCCTGTGCTGAGATACAGGCTGCTCCAACCTGCTGTAAAATGCTTGATTTCGGAGTGAGCGAAACTAATGAAAACATTGTTGGGGTAAAACCTAAAGGGAAAGACCTAGCACCAAATCCAATTTGCCATCTGATCTAACTTCTGGAGGCAGTCAAAATGAGCCTTAGAATTCTTCCCTACCTTATTCCTGTGCTGAGATACAGGCTGCTCCAACCTGCTGTAAAATGCTTGATTTCGAGAGTGAGCGAAACTAATGAAAACATTGTTGGGGTAAAAACCTAAAGGGAAAGACCTAGCACCAAATCCAATTTGCCATCTGATCTAACTTCTGGAGGCAGTCAAAATGATCCTTAGAATTCTTCCCTACCTTATTCCTGTGCTGAGATACAGGCTGCTCCAACCTGCTGTAAAATGCTTGATTTCGAGAGTGAGCGAAACTAATGAAAACATTGTTGGGGTAAAACCCAAAGGGAAAGACCTAGCACCAAATCCAATTTGCCATCTGATCTAACTTCTGGAGGCAGTCAAAATGAGCATTTGAATTCTTCCCTACCTTATTCCTGTGCTGAGATACAGGCTGCTCCAACCTGCTGTAAAATGCTTGATTTCGAGAGTGAGCGAAACTAATGAAAACATTGTTGGGGTAAAACCTAAAGGGAAAGACCTAGCACCAAATCCAATTTGCCATCTGATCTAACTTCTGGAGGCAGTCAAAATGAGCCTTTGAATTCTTCCCTACCTTATTCCTGTGCTGAGATACAGGCTGCTCCAACCTGCTGTAAAATGCTTGATTTCGAGAGTGAGCGAAACTAATGAAAACATTGTTGGGGTAAAACCTAAAGGGAAAGACCTAGCACCAAATCCAATTTGCCATCTGATCTAACTTCTGGAGGCAGTCAAAATGAGCCTTAGAATTCTTCCCTACCTTATTCCTGTGCTGAGATACAGGCTGCTCCAACCTGCTGTAAAATGCTTGATTTCGAGAGTGAGCGAAACTAATGAAAACATTGTTGGGGTAAAACCTAAAGGGAAAGACCTAGCACCAAATCCAATTTGCCATCTGATCTAACTTCTGGAGGCAGTCAAAATGAGCATTTGAATTCTTCCCTACCTTATTCCTGTGCTGAGATACAGGCTGCTCCAACCTGCTGTAAAATGCTTGATTTCGAGAGTGAGCGAAACTAATGAAAACATTGTTGGGGTAAAACCTAAAGGGAAAGACCTAGCACCAAATCCAATTTGCCATCTGATCTAACTTCTGGAGGCAGTCAAAATGAGCATTTGAATTTTCCCTACCTTATTCCTGTGCTGAGATACAGGCTGCTCCAACCTGCTGTAAAATGCTTGATTTCGAGAGTGAGCGAAACTAATGAAAACATTGTTGGGGTAAAACCTAAAGGGAAAGACCTAGCACCAAATCCAATTTGCCATCTGATCTAACTTCTGGAGGCAGTCAAAATGATCCTTAGAATTCTTCCCTACCTTATTCCTGTGCTGAGATACAGGCTGCTCCAACCTGCTGTAAAATGCTTGATTTCGAGAGTGAGCGAAACTAATGAAAACATTGTTGGGGTAAAACCTAAAGGGAAAGACCTAGCACCAAATCCAATTTGCCATCTGATCTAACTTCTGGAGGCAGTCAAAATGATCCTTAGAATTCTTCCCTACCTTATTCCTGTGCTGAGATACAGGCTGCTCCAACCTGCTGTAAAATGCTTGATTTCGAGAGTGAGCGAAACTAATGAAAACATTGTTGGGGTAAAACCTAAAGGGAAAGACCTAGCACCAAATCCAATTTGCCATCTGATCTAACTTCTGGAGGCAGTCAAAATGAGCCTTAGAATTCTTCCCTACCTTATTCCTGTGCTGAGATACAGGCTGCTCCAACCTGCTGTAAAATGCCTCATTTCGAGAGTGAGCGAAACTAATGAAAACATTGTTGGGGTAAAACCTAAAGGGAAAGACCTAGCACCAAATCCAATTTGCCATCTGATCTAACTTCCGGAGGCAGTCAAAATGAGCCTTAGAATTCTTCCCTACCTTATTCCTGTGCTGAGATACAGGCTGCTCCAACCTGCTGTAAAATGCTTGATTTCGAGAGTGAGCGAAACTAATGAAAACATTGTTGGGGTAAAACCTAAAGGGAAAGACCTAGCACCAAATCCAATTTGCCATCTGATCTAACTTCTGGAGGCAGTCAAAATGAGCCTTAGAATTCTTCCCTACCTTATTCCTGTGCTGAGATACAGGCTGCTCCAACCTGCTGTAAAATGCTTGATTTCGAGAGTGAGCGAAACTAATGAAAACATTGTTGGGGTAAAACCTAAAGGGAAAGACCTAGCACCAAATCCAATTTGCCATCTGATCTAACTTCTGGAGGCAGTCAAAATGAGCCTTAGAATTCTTCCCTACCTTATTCCTGTGCTGAGATACAGGCTGCTCCAACCTGCTGTAAAATGCTTGATTTCGAGAGTGAGCGAAACTAATGAAAACATTGTTGGGGTAAAACCTAAAGAGAAAGACCTAGCACCAAATCCAATTTGCCATCTGATCTAACTTCTGGAGGCAGTCAAAATGAGCCTTAGAATTCTTCCCTACCTTATTCCTGTGCTGAGATACAGGCTGCTCCAACCTGCTGTAAAATGCTTGATTTCGAGAGTGAGCGAAACTAATGAAAACATTGTTGGGGTAAAACCTAAAGGGAAAGACCTAGCACCAAATCCAATTTGCCATCTGATCTAACTTCTGGAGGCAGTCAAAATGAGCCTTAGAATTCTTCCCTACCTTATTCCTGTGCTGAGATACAGGCTGCTCCAACCTGCTGTAAAATGCTTGATTTCGAGAGTGAGCGAAACTAATGAAAACATTGTTGGGGTAAAACCTAAAGGGAAAGACCTAGCACCAAATCCAATTTGCCATCTGATCTAACTTCTGGAGGCAGTCAAAATGATCCTTAGAATTCTTCCCTACCTTATTCCTGTGCTGAGATACAGGCTGCTCCAACCTGCTGTAAAATGCTTGATTTCGAGAGTGAGCGAAACTAATGAAAACATTGTTGGGGTAAAACCTAAAGGGAAAGACCTAGCACCAAATCCAATTTGCCATCTGATCTAACTTCTGGAGGCAGTCAAAATGATCCTTAGAATTCTTCCCTACCTTATTCCTGTGCTGAGATACAGGCTGCTCCAACCTGCTGTAAAATGCTTGATTTCGAGAGTGAGCGAAACTAATGAAAACATTGTTGGGGTAAAACCTAAAGGGAAAGACCTAGCACCAAATCCAATTTGCCATCTGATCTAACTTCTGGAGGCAGTCAAAATGATCCTTAGAATTCTTCCCTACCTTATTCCTGTGCTGAGATACAGGCTGCTCCAACCTGCTGTAAAATGCCTCATTTCGAGAGTGAGCGAAACTAATGAAAACATTGTTGGGGTAAAACCTAAAGGGAAAGACCTAGCACCAAATCCAATTTGCCATCTGATCTAACTTCTGGAGGCAGTCAAAATGAGCCTTAGAATTCTTCCCTACCTTATTCCTGTGCTGAGATACAGGCTGCTCCAACCTGCTGTAAAATGCTTGATTTCGAGAGTGAGCGAAACTAATGAAAACATTGTTGGGGTAAAACCTAAAGGGAAAGACCTAGCACCAAATCCAATTTGCCATCTGATCTAACTTCTGGAGGCAGTCAAAATGAGCCTTAGAATTCTTCCCTACCTTATTCCTGTGCTGAGATACAGGCTGCTCCAACCTGCTGTAAAATGCTTGATTTCGAGAGTGAGCGAAACTAATGAAAACATTGTTGGGGTAAAACCTAAAGGGAAAGACCTAGCACCAAATCCAATTTGCCATCTGATCTAACTTCTGGAGGCAGTCAAAATGAGCCTTAGAATTCTTCCCTACCTTATTCCTGTGCTGAGATACAGGCTGCTCCAACCTGCTGTAAAATGCTTGATTTCGAGAGTGAGCGAAACTAATGAAAACATTGTTGGGGTAAAACCTAAAGAGAAAGACCTAGCACCAAATCCAATTTGCCATCTGATCTAACTTCTGGAGGCAGTCAAAATGAGCCTTAGAATTCTTCCCTACCTTATTCCTGTGCTGAGATACAGGCTGCTCCAACCTGCTGTAAAATGCTTGATTTCGAGAGTGAGCGAAACTAATGAAAACATTGTTGGGGTAAAACCTAAAGGGAAAGACCTAGCACCAAATCCAATTTGCCATCTGATCTAACTTCTGGAGGCAGTCAAAATGATCCTTAGAATTCTTCCCTACCTTATTCCTGTGCTGAGATACAGGCTGCTCCAACCTGCTGTAAAATGCTTGATTTCGAGAGTGAGCGAAACTAATGAAAACATTGTTGGGGTAAAACCTAAAGGGAAAGACCTAGCACCAAATCCAATTTGCCATCTGATCTAACTTCTGGAGGCAGTCAAAATGATCCTTAGAATTCTTCCCTACCTTATTCCTGTGCTGAGATACAGGCTGCTCCAACCTGCTGTAAAATGCTTGATTTCGAGAGTGAGCGAAACTAATGAAAACATTGTTGGGGTAAAACCTAAAGGGAAAGACCTAGCACCAAATCCAATTTGCCATCTGATCTAACTTCTGGAGGCAGTCAAAATGAGCCTTAGAATTCTTCCCTACCTTATTCCTGTGCTGAGATACAGGCTGCTCCAACCTGCTGTAAAATGCCTCATTTCGAGAGTGAGCGAAACTAATGAAAACATTGTTGGGGTAAAACCTAAAGGGAAAGACCTAGCACCAAATCCAATTTGCCATCTGATCTAACTTCCGGAGGCAGTCAAAATGAGCCTTAGAATTCTTCCCTACCTTATTCCTGTGCTGAGATACAGGCTGCTCCAACCTGCTGTAAAATGCTTGATTTCGAGAGTGAGCGAAACTAATGAAAACATTGTTGGGGTAAAACCTAAAGGGAAAGACCTAGCACCAAATCCAATTTGCCATCTGATCTAACTTCTGGAGGCAGTCAAAATGAGCCTTAGAATTCTTCCCTACCTTATTCCTGTGCTGAGATACAGGCTGCTCCAACCTGCTGTAAAATGCTTGATTTCGAGAGTGAGCGAAACTAATGAAAACATTGTTGGGGTAAAACCTAAAGGGAAAGACCTAGCACCAAATCCAATTTGCCATCTGATCTAACTTCTGGAGGCAGTCAAAATGAGCCTTAGAATTCTTCCCTACCTTATTCCTGTGCTGAGATACAGGCTGCTCCAACCTGCTGTAAAATGCTTGATTTCGAGAGTGAGCGAAACTAATGAAAACATTGTTGGGGTAAAACCTAAAGAGAAAGACCTAGCACCAAATCCAATTTGCCATCTGATCTAACTTCTGGAGGCAGTCAAAATGAGCCTTAGAATTCTTCCCTACCTTATTCCTGTGCTGAGATACAGGCTGCTCCAACCTGCTGTAAAATGCTTGATTTCGAGAGTGAGCGAAACTAATGAAAACATTGTTGGGGTAAAACCTAAAGGGAAAGACCTAGCACCAAATCCAATTTGCCATCTGATCTAACTTCTGGAGGCAGTCAAAATGAGCCTTAGAATTCTTCCCTACCTTATTCCTGTGCTGAGATACAGGCTGCTCCAACCTGCTGTAAAATGCTTGATTTCGAGAGTGAGCGAAACTAATGAAAACATTGTTGGGGTAAAACCTAAAGGGAAAGACCTAGCACCAAATCCAATTTGCCATCTGATCTAACTTCTGGAGGCAGTCAAAATGATCCTTAGAATTCTTCCCTACCTTATTCCTGTGCTGAGATACAGGCTGCTCCAACCTGCTGTAAAATGCTTGATTTCGAGAGTGAGCGAAACTAATGAAAACATTGTTGGGGTAAAACCTAAAGGGAAAGACCTAGCACCAAATCCAATTTGCCATCTGATCTAACTTCTGGAGGCAGTCAAAATGATCCTTAGAATTCTTCCCTACCTTATTCCTGTGCTGAGATACAGGCTGCTCCAACCTGCTGTAAAATGCTTGATTTCGAGAGTGAGCGAAACTAATGAAAACATTGTTGGGGTAAAACCTAAAGGGAAAGACCTAGCACCAAATCCAATTTGCCATCTGATCTAACTTCTGGAGGCAGTCAAAATGATCCTTAGAATTCTTCCCTACCTTATTCCTGTGCTGAGATACAGGCTGCTCCAACCTGCTGTAAAATGCCTCATTTCGAGAGTGAGCGAAACTAATGAAAACATTGTTGGGGTAAAACCTAAAGGGAAAGACCTAGCACCAAATCCAATTTGCCATCTGATCTAACTTCTGGAGGCAGTCAAAATGAGCCTTAGAATTCTTCCCTACCTTATTCCTGTGCTGAGATACAGGCTGCTCCAACCTGCTGTAAAATGCTTGATTTCGAGAGTGAGCGAAACTAATGAAAACATTGTTGGGGTAAAACCTAAAGGGAAAGACCTAGCACCAAATCCAATTTGCCATCTGATCTAACTTCTGGAGGCAGTCAAAATGAGCCTTAGAATTCTTCCCTACCTTATTCCTGTGCTGAGATACAGGCTGCTCCAACCTGCTGTAAAATGCTTGATTTCGAGAGTGAGCGAAACTAATGAAAACATTGTTGGGGTAAAACCTAAAGGGAAAGACCTAGCACCAAATCCAATTTGCCATCTGATCTAACTTCTGGAGGCAGTCAAAATGAGCCTTAGAATTCTTCCCTACCTTATTCCTGTGCTGAGATACAGGCTGCTCCAACCTGCTGTAAAATGCTTGATTTCGAGAGTGAGCGAAACTAATGAAAACATTGTTGGGGTAAAACCTAAAGAGAAAGACCTAGCACCAAATCCAATTTGCCATCTGATCTAACTTCTGGAGGCAGTCAAAATGAGCCTTAGAATTCTTCCCTACCTTATTCCTGTGCTGAGATACAGGCTGCTCCAACCTGCTGTAAAATGCTTGATTTCGAGAGTGAGCGAAACTAATGAAAACATTGTTGGGGTAAAACCTAAAGGGAAAGACCTAGCACCAAATCCAATTTGCCATCTGATCTAACTTCTGGAGGCAGTCAAAATGATCCTTAGAATTCTTCCCTACCTTATTCCTGTGCTGAGATACAGGCTGCTCCAACCTGCTGTAAAATGCTTGATTTCGAGAGTGAGCGAAACTAATGAAAACATTGTTGGGGTAAAACCTAAAGGGAAAGACCTAGCACCAAATCCAATTTGCCATCTGATCTAACTTCTGGAGGCAGTCAAAATGAGCCCTTAGAATTCTTCCCTACCTTATTCCTGTGCTGAGATACAGGCTGCTCCAACCTGCTGTAAAATGCTTGATTTCGAGAGTGAGCGAAACTAATGAAAACATTGTTGGGGTAAAACCTAAAGGGAAAGACCTAGCACCAAATCCAATTTGCCATCTGATCTAACTTCTGGAGGCAGTCAAAATGATCCTTAGAATTCTTCCCTACCTTATTCCTGTGCTGAGATACAGGCTGCTCCAACCTGCTGTAAAATGCTTGATTTTCGAGAGTGAGCGAAACTAATGAAAACATTGTTGGGGTAAAACCTAAAGGGAAAGACCTAGCACCAAATCCAATTTGCCATCTGATCTAACTTCTGGAGGCAGTCAAAATGAGCCTTAGAATTCTTCCCTACCTTATTCCTGTGCTGAGATACAGGCTGCTCCAACCTGCTGTAAAATGCTTGATTTCGAGAGTGAGCGAAACTAATGAAAACATTGTTGGGGTAAAACCTAAAGGGAAAGACCTAGCACCAAATCCAATTTGCCATCTGATCTAACTTCTGGAGGCAGTCAAAATGAGCCTTAGAATTCTTCCCTACCTTATTCCTGTGCTGAGATACAGGCTGCTCCAACCTGCTGTAAAATGCTTGATTTCGAGAGTGAGCGAAACTAATGAAAACATTGTTGGGGTAAAACCTAAAGGGAAAGACCTAGCACCAAATCCAATTTGCCATCTGATCTAACTTCTGGAGGCAGTCAAAATGAGCATTTGAATTCTTCCCTACCTTATTCCTGTGCTGAGATACAGGCTGCTCCAACCTGCTGTAAAATGCTTGATTTCGAGAGTGAGCGAAACTAATGAAAACATTGTTGGGGTAAAACCTAAAGGGAAAGACCTAGCACCAAATCCAATTTGCCATCTGATCTAACTTCTGGAGGCAGTCAAAATGAGCCTTAGAATTCTTCCCTACCTTATTCCTGTGCTGAGATACAGGCTGCTCCAACCTGCTGTAAAATGCTTGATTTCGAGAGTGAGCGAAACTAATGAAAACATTGTTGGGGTAAAACCTAAAGAGAAAGACCTAGCACCAAATCCAATTTGCCATCTGATCTAACTTCTGGAGGCAGTCAAAATGAGCCTTAGAATTCTTCCCTACCTTATTCCTGTGCTGAGATACAGGCTGCTCCAACCTGCTGTAAAATGCTTGATTTCGAGAGGTGAGCGAAACTAATGAAAACATTGTTGGGGTAAAACCTAAAGGGAAAGACCTAGCACCAAATCCAATTTGCCATCTGATCTAACTTCTGGAGGCAGTCAAAATGATCCTTAGAATTCTTCCCTACCTTATTCCTGTGCTGAGATACAGGCTGCTCCAACCTGCTGTAAAATGCTTGATTTCGAGAGTGAGCGAAACTAATGAAAACATTGTTGGGGTAAAACCTAAAGGGAAAGACCTAGCACCAAATCCAATTTGCCATCTGATCTAACTTCTGGAGGCAGTCAAAATGAGCCTTAGAATTCTTCCCTACCTTATTCCTGTGCTGAGATACAGGCTGCTCCAACCTGCTGTAAAATGCTTGATTTCGAGAGTGAGCGAAACTAATGAAAACATTGTTGGGGTAAAACCTAAAGGGAAAGACCTAGCACCAAATCCAATTTGCCATCTGATCTAACTTCTGGAGGCAGTCAAAATGATCCTTAGAATTCTTCCCTACCTTATTCCTGTGCTGAGATACAGGCTGCTCCAACCTGCTGTAAAATGCTTGATTTCGAGAGTGAGCGAAACTAATGAAAACATTGTTGGGGTAAAACCTAAAGGGAAAGACCTAGCACCAAATCCAATTTGCCATCTGATCTAACTTCTGGAGGCAGTCAAAATGATCCTTAGAATTCTTCCCTACCTTATTCCTGTGCTGAGATACAGGCTGCTCCACCCTGCTGTAAAATGCCTCATTTCGAGAGTGAGCGAAACTAATGAAAACATTGTTGGGGTAAAACCTAAAGGGAAAGACCTAGCACCAAATCCAATTTGCCATCTGATCTAACTTCTGGAGGCAGTCAAAATGAGCCTTAGAATTCTTCCCTACCTTATTCCTGTGCTGAGATACAGGCTGCTCCAACCTGCTGTAAAATGCTTGATTTCGAGAGTGAGCGAAACTAATGAAAACATTGTTGGGGTAAAACCTAAAGGGAAAGACCTAGCACCAAATCCAATTTGCCATCTGATCTAACTTCTGGAGGCAGTCAAAATGAGCCTTAGAATTCTTCCCTACCTTATTCCTGTGCTGAGATACAGGCTGCTCCAACCTGCTGTAAAATGCTTGATTTCGAGAGTGAGCGAAACTAATGAAAACATTGTTGGGGTAAAACCTAAAGGGAAAGACCTAGCACCAAATCCAATTTGCCATCTGATCTAACTTCTGGAGGCAGTCAAAATGAGCCTTAGAATTCTTCCCTACCTTATTCCTGTGCTGAGATACAGGCTGCTCCAACCTGCTGTAAAATGCTTGATTTCGAGAGTGAGCGAAACTAATGAAAACATTGTTGGGGTAAAACCTAAAGAGAAAGACCTAGCACCAAATCCAATTTGCCATCTGATCTAACTTCTGGAGGCAGTCAAAATGAGCCTTAGAATTCTTCCCTACCTTATTCCTGTGCTGAGATACAGGCTGCTCCAACCTGCTGTAAAATGCTTGATTTCGAGAGTGAGCGAAACTAATGAAAACATTGTTGGGGTAAAACCTAAAGGGAAAGACCTAGCACCAAATCCAATTTGCCATCTGATCTAACTTCTGGAGGCAGTCAAAATGATCCTTAGAATTCTTCCCTACCTTATTCCTGTGCTGAGATACAGGCTGCTCCAACCTGCTGTAAAATGCTTGATTTCGAGAGTGAGCGAAACTAATGAAAACATTGTTGGGGTAAAACCTAAAGGGAAAGACCTAGCACCAAATCCAATTTGCCATCTGATCTAACTTCTGGAGGCAGTCAAAATGATCCTTAGAATTCTTCCCTACCTTATTCCTGTGCTGAGATACAGGCTGCTCCAACCTGCTGTAAAATGCTTGATTTCGAGAGTGAGCGAAACTAATGAAAACATTGTTGGGGTAAAACCTAAAGGGAAAGACCTAGCACCAAATCCAATTTGCCATCTGATCTAACTTCTGGAGGCAGTCAAAATGATCCTTAGAATTCTTCCCTACCTTATTCCTGTGCTGAGATACAGGCTGCTCCAACCTGCTGTAAAATGCTTGATTTCGAGAGTGAGCGAAACTAATGAAAACATTGTTGGGGTAAAACCTAAAGGGAAAGACCTAGCACCAAATCCAATTTGCCATCTGATCTAACTTCTGGAGGCAGTCAAAATGAGCCTTAGAATTCTTCCCTACCTTATTCCTGTGCTGAGATACAGGCTGCTCCAACCTGCTGTAAAATGCTTGATTTCGAGAGTGAGCGAAACTAATGAAAACATTGTTGGGGTAAAACCTAAAGGGAAAGACCTAGCACCAAATCCAATTTGCCATCTGATCTAACTTCTGGAGGCAGTCAAAATGAGCATTTGAATTCTTCCCTACCTTATTCCTGTGCTGAGATACAGGCTGCTCCAACCTGCTGTAAAATGCTTGATTTCGAGAGTGAGCGAAACTAATGAAAACATTGTTGGGGTAAAACCTAAAGGGAAAGACCTAGCACCAAATCCAATTTGCCATCTGATCTAACTTCTGGAGGCAGTCAAAATGAGCCTTAGAATTCTTCCCTACCTTATTCCTGTGCTGAGATACAGGCTGCTCCAACCTGCTGTAAAATGCTTGATTTCGAGAGTGAGCGAAACTAATGAAAACATTGTTGGGGTAAAACCTAAAGGGAAAGACCTAGCACCAAATCCAATTTGCCATCTGATCTAACTTCTGGAGGCAGTCAAAATGAGCCTTAGAATTCTTCCCTACCTTATTCCTGTGCTGAGATACAGGCTGCTCCAACCTGCTGTAAAATGCTTGATTTCGAGAGTGAGCGAAACTAATGAAAACATTGTTGGGGTAAAATCTAAAGGGAAAGACCTAGCACCAAATCCAATTTGCCATCTGATCTAACTTCTGGAGGCAGTCAAAATGATCCTTAGAATTCTTCCCTACCTTATTCCTGTGCTGAGATACAGGCTGCTCCAACCTGCTGTAAAATGCTTGATTTCGAGAGTGAGCGAAACTAATGAAAACATTGTTGGGGTAAAACCTAAAGGGAAAGACCTAGCACCAAATCCAATTTGCCATCTGATCTAACTTCTGGAGGCAGTCAAAATGATCTTTGAATTCTTCCCTACCTTATTCCTGTGCTGAGATACAGGCTGCTCCAACCTGCTGTAAAATGCTTGATTTCGAGAGTGAGCGAAACTAATGAAAACATTGTTGGGGTAAAACCTAAAGGGAAAGACCTAGCACCAAATC
This sequence comes from Melanerpes formicivorus, assembly GCF_026170545.1. Taxonomy (NCBI): domain Eukaryota; kingdom Metazoa; phylum Chordata; class Aves; order Piciformes; family Picidae; genus Melanerpes; species Melanerpes formicivorus. Next base: position 59,380 of record NW_027143397.1, read on the forward strand.
CAATTTGCCATCTGATCTAACTTCTGGAGGCAGTCAAAATGATCCTTAGAATTCTTCCCTACCTTATTCCTGTGCTGAGATACAGGCTGCTCCAACCTGCTGTAAAATGCTTGATTTCGAGAGTGAGCGAAACTAATGAAAACATTGTTGGGGTAAAACCTAAAGGGAAAGACCTAGCACCAAATCCAATTTGCCATCTGATCTAACTTCTGGAGGCAGTCAAAATGAGCCTTAGAATTCTTCCCTACCTTATTCCTGTGCTGAGATACAGGCTGCTCCAACCTGCTGTAAAATGCTTGATTTCGAGAGTGAGCGAAACTAATGAAAACATTGTTGGGGTAAAACCTAAAGGGAAAGACCTAGCACCAAATCCAATTTGCCATCTGATCTAACTTCTGGAGGCAGTCAAAATGAGTATTTGAATTCTTCCCTACCTTATTCCTGTGCTGAGATACAGGCTGCTCCAACCTGCTGTAAAATGCTTGATTTCGAGAGTGAGCGAAACTAATGAAAACATTGTTGGGGTAAAACCTAAAGGGAAAGACCTAGCACCAAATCCAATTTGCCATCTGATCTAACTTCTGGAGGCAGTCAAAATGAGCCTTAGAATTCTTCCCTACCTTATTCCTGTGCTGAGATACAGGCTGCTCCAACCTGCTGTAAAATGCTTGATTTCGAGAGTGAGCGAAACTAATGAAAACATTGTTGGGGTAAAACCTAAAGGGAAAGACCTAGCACCAAATCCAATTTGCCATCTGATCTAACTTCTGGAGGCAGTCAAAATGAGTATTTGAATTCTTCCCTACCTTATTCCTGTGCTGAGATACAGGCTGCTCCAACCTGCTGTAAAATGCTTGATTTCGAGAGTGAGCGAAACTAATGAAAACATTGTTGGGGTAAAACCTAAAGGGAAAGACCTAGCACCAAATCCAATTTGCCATCTGATCTAACTTCTGGAGGCAGTCAAAATGATCCTTAGAATTCTTCCCTACCTTATTCCTGTGCTGAGATACAGGCTGCTCCAACCTGCTGTAAAATGCTTGATTTCGAGAGTGAGCGAAACTAATGAAAACATTGTTGGGGTAAAACCTAAAGGGAAAGACCTAGCACCAAATCCAATTTGCCATCTGATCTAACTTCTGGAGGCAGTCAAAATGATCCTTAGAATTCTTCCCTACCTTATTCCTGTGCTGAGATACAGGCTGCTCCAACCTGCTGTAAAATGCTTGATTTCGAGAGTGAGCGAAACTAATGAAAACATTGTTGGGGTAAAACCTAAAGGGAAAGACCTAGCACCAAATCCAATTTGCCATCTGATCTAACTTCTGGAGGCAGTCAAAATGAGCCTTAGAATTCTTCCCTACCTTATTCCTGTGCTGAGATACAGGCTGCTCCAACCTGCTGTAAAATGCTTGATTTCGAGAGTGAGCGAAACTAATGAAAACATTGTTGGGGTAAAACCTAAAGGGAAAGACCTAGCACCAAATCCAATTTGCCATCTGATCTAACTTCTGGAGGCAGTCAAAATGAGCCTTAGAATTCTTCCCTACCTTATTCCTGTGCTGAGATACAGGCTGCTCCAACCTGCTGTAAAATGCTTGATTTCGAGAGTGAGCGAAACTAATGAAAACATTGTTGGGGTAAAACCTAAAGGGAAAGACCTAGCACCAAATCCAATTTGCCATCTGATCTAACTTCTGGAGGCAGTCAAAATGATCCTTAGAATTCTTCCCTACCTTATTCCTGTGCTGAGATACAGGCTGCTCCAACCTGCTGTAAAATGCTTGATTTCGAGAGTGAGCGAAACTAATGAAAACATTGTTGGGGTAAAACCTAAAGGGAAAGACCTAGCACCAAATCCAATTTGCCATCTGATCTAACTTCTGGAGGGCAGTCAAAATGAGCCTTAGAATTCTTCCCTACCTTATTCCTGTGCTGAGATACAGGCTGCTCCAACCTGCTGTAAAATGCTTGATTTCGAGAGTGAGCGAAACTAATGAAAACATTGTTGGGGTAAAACCTAAAGGGAAAGACCTAGCACCAAATCCAATTTGCCATCTGATCTAACTTCTGGAGGCAGTCAAAATGAGCCTTAGAATTCTTCCCTACCTTATTCCTGTGCTGAGATACAGGCTGCTCCAACCTGCTGTAAAATGCTTGATTTCGAGAGTGAGCGAAACTAATGAAAACATTGTTGGGGTAAAACCTAAAGGGAAAGACCTAGCACCAAATCCAATTTGCCATCTGATCTAACTTCTGGAGGCAGTCAAAATGAGCATTTGAATTCTTCCCTACCTTATTCCTGTGCTGAGATACAGGCTGCTCCAACCTGCTGTAAAATGCTTGATTTCGAGAGTGAGCGAAACTAATGAAAACATTGTTGGGGTAAAACCTAAAGGGAAAGACCTAGCACCAAATCCAATTTGCCATCTGATCTAACTTCTGGAGGCAGTCAAAATGAGCCTTAGAATTCTTCCCTACCTTATTCCTGTGCTGAGATACAGGCTGCTCCAACCTGCTGTAAAATGCTTGATTTCGAGAGTGAGCGAAACTAATGAAAACATTGTTGGGGTAAAACCTAAAGGGAAAGACCTAGCACCAAATCCAATTTGCCATCTGATCTAACTTCTGGAGGCAGTCAAAATGAGCCTTAGAATTCTTCCCTACCTTATTCCTGTGCTGAGATACAGGCTGCTCCAACCTGCTGTAAAATGCTTGATTTCGAGAGTGAGCGAAACTAATGAAAACATTGTTGGGGTAAAACCTAAAGGGAAAGACCTAGCACCAAATCCAATTTGCCATCTGATCTAACTTCTGGAGGCAGTCAAAATGAGCCTTAGAATTCTTCCCTACCTTATTCCTGTGCTGAGATACAGGCTGCTCCAACCTGCTGTAAAATGCTTGATTTCGAGAGTGAGCGAAACTAATGAAAACATTGTTGGGGTAAAACCTAAAGGGAAAGACCTAGCACCAAATCCAATTTGCCATCTGATCTAACTTCTGGAGGCAGTCAAAATGAGCATTTGAATTCTTCCCTACCTTATTCCTGTGCTGAGATACAGGCTGCTCCAACCTGCTGTAAAATGCTTGATTTCGAGAGTGAGCGAAACTAATGAAAACATTGTTGGGGTAAAACCTAAAGGGAAAGACCTAGCACCAAATCCAATTTGCCATCTGATCTAACTTCTGGAGGCAGTCAAAATGAGCCTTAGAATTCTTCCCTACCTTATTCCTGTGCTGAGATACAGGCTGCTCCAACCTGCTGTAAAATGCTTGATTTCGAGAGTGAGCGAAACTAATGAAAACATTGTTGGGGTAAAACCTAAAGGGAAAGACCTAGCACCAAATCCAATTTGCCATCTGATCTAACTTCTGGAGGCAGTCAAAATGAGCCTTAGAATTCTTCCCTAC
>NW_027143398.1:0-62774 GCF_026170545.1 Melanerpes formicivorus
GGCAAATTGGATTTGGTGCTAGGTCTTTCCCTTTAGGTTTTACCCCAACAATGTTTTTCATTAGTTTCGCTCACTCTCGAAATCAAGCATTTTACAGCAGGTTGGAGCAGCCTGTATCTCAGCACAGGAATAAGGTAGGGAAGAATTCTAAGGATCATTTTGACTGCCTCCAGAAGTTAGATCAGATGGCAAATTGGATTTGGTGCTAGGTCTTTCCCTTTAGGTTTTACCCCAACAATGTTTTCATTACTTTCGCTCACTCTCGAAATCAAGCATTTTACAGCAGGTTGGAGCAGCCTGTATCTCAGCACAGGAATAAGGTAGGGAAGAATTCTAAGGATCATTTTGACTGCCTCCAGAAGTTAGATCAGATGGCAAATTGGATTTGGTGCTAGGTCTTTCCCTTTAGGTTTTACCCCAACAATGTTTTCATTAGTTTCGCTCACTCTCGAAATCAAGCATTTTACAGCAGGTTGGAGCAGCCTGTATCTCAGCACAGGAATAAGGTAGGGAAGAATTCTAAGGCTCATTTTGACTGCCTCCAGAAGTTAGATCAGATGGCAAATTGGATTTGGTGCTAGGTCTTTCCCTTTAGGTTTTACCCCAACAATGTTTTCATTAGTTTCGCTCACTCTCGAAATCAAGCATTTTACAGCAGGTTGGAGCAGCCTGTATCTCAGCACAGGAATAAGGTAGGGAAGAATTCTAAGGCTCATTTTGACTGCCTCCAGAAGTTAGATCAGATGGCAAATTGGATTTGGTGCTAGGTCTTTCCCTTTAGGTTTTACCCCAACAATGTTTTCATTAGTTTCGCTCACTCTCGAAATCAAGCATTTTACAGCAGGTTGGAGCAGCCTGTATCTCAGCACAGGAATAAGGTAGGGAAGAATTCTAAGGATCATTTTGACTGCCTCCAGAAGTTAGATCAGATGGCAAATTGGATTTGGTGCTAGGTCTTTCCCTTTAGGTTTTACCCCAACAATGTTTTCATTAGTTTCGCTCACTCTCGAAATCAAGCATTTTACAGCAGGTTGGAGCAGCCTGTATCTCAGCACAGGAATAAGGTAGGGAAGAATTCTAAGGCTCATTTTGACTGCCTCCAGAAGTTAGATCAGATGGCAAATTGGATTTGGTGCTAGGTCTTTCCCTTTAGGTTTTACCCCAACAATGTTTTCATTAGTTTCGCTCACTCTCGAAATCAAGCATTTTACAGCAGGTTGGAGCAGCCTGTATCTCAGCACAGGAATAAGGTAGGGAAGAATTCTAAGGCTCGTTTTGACTGCCTCCAGAAGTTAGATCAGATGGCAAATTGGATTTGGTGCTAGGTCTTTCCCTTTAGGTTTTACCCCAACAATGTTTTCATTAGTTTCGCTCACTCTCGAAATCAAGCATTTTACAGCAGGTTGGAGCAGCCTGTATCTCAGCACAGGAATAAGGTAGGGAAGAATTCTAAGGATCATTTTGACTGCCTCCAGAAGTTAGATCAGATGGCAAATTGGATTTGGTGCTAGGTCTTTCCCTTTAGGTTTTACCCCAACAATGTTTTCATTAGTTTCGCTCACTCTCGAAATCAAGCATTTTACAGCAGGTTGGAGCAGCCTGTATCTCAGCACAGGAATAAGGTAGGGAAGAATTCTAAGGCTCATTTTGACTGCCTCCAGAAGTTAGATCAGATGGCAAATTGGATTTGGTGCTAGGTCTTTCCCTTTAGGTTTTACCCCAACAATGTTTTCATTAGTTTCGCTCACTCTCGAAATCAAGCATTTTACAGCAGGTTGGAGCAGCCTGTATCTCAGCACAGGAATAAGGTAGGGAAGAATTCTAAGGATCATTTTGACTGCCTCCAGAAGTTAGATCAGATGGCAAATTGGATTTGGTGCTAGGTCTTTCCCTTTAGGTTTTACCCCAACAATGTTTTCATTGGTTTCGCTCACTCTCGAAATCAAGCATTTTACAGCAGGTTGGAGCAGCCTGTATCTCAGCACAGGAATAAGGTAGGGAAGAATTCTAAGGATCATTTTGACTGCCTCCAGAAGTTAGATCAGATGGCAAATTGGATTTGGTGCTAGGTCTTTCCCTTTAGGTTTTACCCCAACAATGTTTTCATTAGTTTCGCTCACTCTCGAAATCAAGCATTTTACAGCAGGTTGGAGCAGCCTGTATCTCAGCACAGGAATAAGGTAGGGAAGAATTCTAAGGATCATTTTGACTGCCTCCAGAAGTTAGATCAGATGGCAAATTGGATTTTGGTGCTAGGTCTTTCCCTTTAGGTTTTACCCCAACAATGTTTTCATTAGTTTCGCTCACTCTCGAAATCAAGCATTTTACAGCAGGTTGGAGCAGCCTGTATCTCAGCACAGGAATAAGGTAGGGAAGAATTCTAAGGCTCATTTTGACTGCCTCCAGAAGTTAGATCAGATGGCAAATTGGATTTGGTGCTAGGTCTTTCCCTTTAGGTTTTACCCCCAACAATGTTTTCATTAGTTTTCGCTCACTCTCGAAATCAAGCATTTTACAGCAGGTTGGAGCAGCCTGTATCTCAGCACAGGAATAAGGTAGGGAAGAATTCTAAGGATCATTTTGACTGCCTCCAGAAGTTAGATCAGATGGCAAATTGGATTTGGTGCTAGGTCTTTCCCTTTAGGTTTTACCTCAACAATGTTTTCATTAGTTTCGCTCACTCTCGAAATCAAGCATTTTACAGCAGGTTGGAGCAGCCTGTATCTCAGCACAGGAATAAGGTAGGGAAGAATTCTAAGGATCATTTTGACTGCCTCCAGAAGTTAGATCAGATGGCAAATTGGATTTGGTGCTAGGTCTTTCCCTTTAGGTTTTACCCCAACAATGTTTTCATTAGTTTCGCTCACTCTCGAAATCAAGCATTTTACAGCAGGTTGGAGCAGCCTGTATCTCAGCACAGGAATAAGGTAGGGAAGAATTCTAAGGCTCATTTTGACTGCCTCCAGAAGTTAGATCAGATGGCAAATTGGATTTGGTGCTAGGTCTTTCCCTTTAGGTTTTACCCCAACAATGTTTTCATTAGTTTCGCTCACTCTCGAAATCAAGCATTTTACAGCAGGTTGGAGCAGCCTGTATCTCAGCACAGGAATAAGGGTAGGGGAAGAATTCTAAGGATCATTTTGACTGCCTCCAGAAGTTAGATCAGATGGCAAATTGGATTTGGTGCTAGGTCTTTCCCTTTAGGTTTTACCCCAACAATGTTTTCATTAGTTTCGCTCACTCTCGAAATCAAGCATTTTACAGCAGGTTGGAGCAGCCTGTATCTCAGCACAGGAATAAGGTAGGGAAGAATTCTAAGGCTCATTTTGACTGCCTCCAGAAGTTAGATCAGATGGCAAATTGGATTTGGTGCTAGGTCTTTCCCTTTAGGTTTTACCCCAACAACGTTTTCATTAGTTTCGCTCACTCTCGAAATCAAGCATTTTACAGCAGGTTGGAGCAGCCTGTATCTCAGCACAGGAATAAGGTAGGGAAGAATTCTAAGGATCATTTTGACTGCCTCCAGAAGTGAGATCAGATGGCAAATTGGATTTGGTGCTAGGTCTTTCCCTTTAGGTTTTACCCCAACAATGTTTTCATTAGTTTCGCTCACTCTCGAAATCAAGCATTTTACAGCAGGTTGGAGCAGCCTGTATCTCAGCACAGGAATAAGGTAGGGAAGAATTCTAAGGATCATTTTGACTGCCTCCAGAAGTTAGATCAGATGGCAAATTGGATTTGGTGCTAGGTCTTTCCCTTTAGGTTTTACCCCAACAATGTTTTCATTAGTTTCGCTCACTCTCGAAATCAAGCATTTTACAGCAGGTTGGAGCAGCCTGTATCTCAGCACAGGAATAAGGTAGGGAAGAATTCTAAGGCTCATTTTGACTGCCTCCAGAAGTTAGATCAGATGGCAAATTGGATTTGGTGCTAGGTCTTTCCCTTTAGGTTTTACCCCAACAATGTTTTCATTAGTTTCGCTCACTCTCGAAATCAAGCATTTTACAGCAGGTTGGAGCAGCCTGTATCTCAGCACAGGAATAAGCTAGGGAAGAATTCTAAGGATCATTTTGACTGCCTCCAGAAGTTAGATCAGATGGCAAATTGGATTTGGTGCTAGGTCTTTCCCTTTAGGTTTTACCCCAACAATGTTTTCATTAGTTTCGCTCACTCTCGAAATCAAGCATTTTACAGCAGGTTGGAGCAGCCTGTATCTCAGCACAGGAATAAGGTAGGGAAGAATTCTAAGGATCATTTTGACTGCCTCCAGAAGTTAGATCAGATGGCAAATTGGATTTGGTGCTAGGTCTTTCCCTTTAGGTTTTACCCCAACAATGTTTTCATTAGTTTCGCTCACTCTCGAAATCAAGCATTTTACAGCAGGTTGGAGCAGCCTGTATCTCAGCACAGGAATAAGGTAGGGAAGAATTCTAAGGATCATTTTGACTGCCTCCAGAAGTTAGATCAGATGGCAAATTGGATTTGGTGCTAGGTCTTTCCCTTTAGGTTTTACCCCAACAATGTTTTCATTAGTTTCGCTCACTCTCGAAATCAAGCATTTTACAGCAGGTTGGAGCAGCCTGTATCTCAGCACAGGAATAAGGTAGGGAAGAATTCTAAGGCTCATTTTGACTGCCTCCAGAAGTTAGATCAGATGGCAAATTGGATTTGGTGCTAGGTCTTTCCCTTTAGGTTTTACCCCAACAATGTTTTCATTAGTTTCGCTCACTCTCGAAATCAAGCATTTTACAGCAGGTTGGAGCAGCCTGTATCTCAGCACAGGAATAAGGTAGGGAAGAATTCTAAGGCTCATTTTGACTGCCTCCAGAAGTTAGATCAGATGGCAAATTGGATTTGGTGCTAGGTCTTTCCCTTTAGGTTTTACCCCAACAATGTTTTCATTAGTTTCGCTCACTCTCGAAATCAAGCATTTTACAGCAGGTTGGAGCAGCCTGTATCTCAGCACAGGAATAAGGTAGGGAAGAATTCTAAGGATCATTTTGACTGCCTCCAGAAGTTAGATCAGATGGCAAATTGGATTTGGTGCTAGGTCTTTCCCTTTAGGTTTTACCCCAACAATGTTTTCATTAGTTTCGCTCACTCTCGAAATCAAGCATTTTACAGCAGGTTGGAGCAGCCTGTATCTCAGCACAGGAATAAGGTAGGGAAGAATTCTAAGGCTCATTTTGACTGCCTCCAGAAGTTAGATCAGATGGCAAATTGGATTTGGTGCTAGGTCTTTCCCTTTAGGTTTTACCCCAACAATGTTTTCATTAGTTTCGCTCACTCTCGAAATCAAGCATTTTACAGCAGGTTGGAGCAGCCTGTATCTCAGCACAGGAATAAGGTAGGGAAGAATTCAAATGCTCATTTTGACTGCCTCCAGAAGTTAGATCAGATGGCAAATTGGATTTGGTGCTAGGTCTTTCCCTTTAGGTTTTACCCCAACAATGTTTTCATTAGTTTCGCTCACTCTCGAAATCAAGCATTTTACAGCAGGTTGGAGCAGCCTGTATCTCAGCACAGGAATAAGGTAGGGAAGAATTCTAAGGATCATTTTGACTGCCTCCAGAAGTTAGATCAGATGGCAAATTGGATTTGGTGCTAGGTCTTTCCCTTTAGGTTTTACCCCAACAATGTTTTCATTAGTTTCGCTCACTCTCGAAATCAAGCATTTTACAGCAGGTTGGAGCAGCCTGTATCTCAGCACAGGAATAAGGTAGGGGAAGAATTCTAAGGCTCATTTTGACTGCCTCCAGAAGTTAGATCAGATGGCAAATTGGATTTGGTGCTAGGTCTTTCCCTTTAGGTTTTACCCCAACAATGTTTTCATTAGTTTCGCTCACTCTCGAAATCAAGCATTTTACAGCAGGTTGGAGCAGCCTGTATCTCAGCACAGGAATAAGGTAGGGAAGAATTCTAAGGATCATTTTGACTGCCTCCAGAAGTTAGATCAGATGGCAAATTGGATTTGGTGCTAGGTCTTTCCCTTTAGGTTTTACCCCAACAATGTTTTCATTAGTTTCGCTCACTCTCGAAATCAAGCATTTTACAGCAGGTTGGAGCAGCCTGTATCTCAGCACAGGAATAAGGTAGGGAAGAATTCTAAGGCTCATTTTGACTGCCTCCAGAAGTTAGATCAGATGGCAAATTGGATTTGGTGCTAGGTCTTTCCCTTTAGGTTTTACCCCAACAATGTTTTCATTAGTTTCGCTCACTCTCGAAATCAAGCATTTTACAGCAGGTTGGAGCAGCCTGTATCTCAGCACAGGAATAAGGTAGGGAAGAATTCTAAGGCTCATTTTGACTGCCTCCAGAAGTTAGATCAGATGGCAAATTGGATTTGGTGCTAGGTCTTTCCCTTTAGGTTTTACCCCAACAATGTTTTCATTAGTTTCGCTCACTCTCGAAATCAAGCATTTTACAGCAGGTTGGAGCAGCCAGTATCTCAGCACAGGAATAAGGTAGGGAAGAATTCTAAGGCTCATTTTGACTGCCTCCAGAAGTTAGATCAGATGGCAAATTGGATTTGGTGCTAGGTCTTTCCCTTTAGGTTTTACCCCAACAATGTTTTCATTAGTTTCGCTCACTCTCGAAATCAAGCATTTTACAGCAGGTTGGAGCAGCCTGTATCTCAGCACAGGAATAAGGTAGGGAAGAATTCAAAGGCTCATTTTGACTGCCTCCAGAAGTTAGATCAGATGGCAAATTGGATTTGGTGCTAGGTCTTTCCCTTTAGGTTTTACCCCCAACAATGTTTTCATTAGTTTCGCTCACTCTCGAAATCAAGCATTTTACAGCAGGTTGGAGCAGCCTGTATCTCAGCACAGGAATAAGGTAGGGAAGAATTCTAAGGCTCATTTTGACTGCCTCCAGAAGTTAGATCAGATGGCAAATTGGATTTGGTGCTAGGTCTTTCCCTTTAGGTTTTACCCCCAACAATGTTTTCATTAGTTTCGCTCACTCTCGAAATCAAGCATTTTACAGCAGGTTGGAGCAGCCTGTATCTCAGCACAGGAATAAGGTAGGGAAGAATTCAAAGGCTCATTTTGACTGCCTCCAGAAGTTAGATCAGATGGCAAATTGGATTTGGTGCTAGGTCTTTCCCTTTAGGTTTTACCCCAACAATGTTTTCATTAGTTTCGCTCACTCTCGAAATCAAGCATTTTACAGCAGGTTGGAGCAGCCTGTATCTCAGCACAGGAATAAGGTAGGGAAGAATTCAAATGCTCATTTTGACTGCCTCCAGAAGTTAGATCAGATGGCAAATTGGATTTGGTGCTAGGTCTTTCCCTTTAGGTTTTACCCCAACAATGTTTTTCATTAGTTTCGCTCACTCTCGAAATCAAGCATTTTACAGCAGGTTGGAGCAGCCTGTATCTCAGCACAGGAATAAGGTAGGGAAGAATTCTAAGGATCATTTTGACTGCCTCCAGAAGTTAGATCAGATGGCAAATTGGATTTGGTGCTAGGTCTTTCCCTTTAGGTTTTACCCCAACAATGTTTTCATTAGTTTCGCTCACTCTCGAAATCAAGCATTTTACAGCAGGTTGGAGCAGCCTGTATCTCAGCACAGGAATAAGGTAGGGAAGAATTCTAAGGATCATTTTGACTGCCTCCAGAAGTTAGATCAGATGGCAAATTGGATTTGGTGCTAGGTCTTTCCCTTTAGGTTTTACCCCAACAATGTTTTCATTAGTTTCGCTCACTCTCGAAATCAAGCATTTTACAGCAGGTTGGAGCAGCCTGTATCTCAGCACAGGAATAAGGTAGGGAAGAATTCTAAGGCTCATTTTGACTGCCTCCAGAAGTTAGATCAGATGGCAAATTGGATTTGGTGCTAGGTCTTTCCCTTTAGGTTTTACCCCAACAATGTTTTCATTAGTTTCGCTCACTCTCGAAATCAAGCATTTTACAGCAGGTTGGAGCAGCCTGTATCTCAGCACAGGAATAAGGTAGGGAAGAATTCTAAGGCTCATTTTGACTGCCTCCAGAAGTTAGATCAGATGGCAAATTGGATTTGGTGCTAGGTCTTTCCCTTTAGGTTTTACCCCAACAATGTTTTCATTAGTTTCGCTCACTCTCGAAATCAAGCATTTTACAGCAGGTTGGAGCAGCCTGTATCTCAGCACAGGAATAAGGTAGGGAAGAATTCTAAGGATCATTTTGACTGCCTCCAGAAGTTAGATCAGATGGCAAATTGGATTTGGTGCTAGGTCTTTCCCTTTAGGTTTTACCCCAACAATGTTTTCATTAGTTTCGCTCACTCTCGAAATCAAGCATTTTACAGCAGGTTGGAGCAGCCTGTATCTCAGCACAGGAATAAGGTAGGGAAGAATTCTAAGGCTCATTTTGACTGCCTCCAGAAGTTAGATCAGATGGCAAATTGGATTTGGTGCTAGGTCTTTCCCTTTAGGTTTTACCCCAACAATGTTTTCATTAGTTTCGCTCACTCTCGAAATCAAGCATTTTACAGCAGGTTGGAGCAGCCTGTATCTCAGCACAGGAATAAGGTAGGGAAGAATTCAAATGCTCATTTTGACTGCCTCCAGAAGTTAGATCAGATGGCAAATTGGATTTGGTGCTAGGTCTTTCCCTTTAGGTTTTACCCCAACAATGTTTTCATTAGTTTCGCTCACTCTCGAAATCAAGCATTTTACAGCAGGTTGGAGCAGCCTGTATCTCAGCACAGGAATAAGGTAGGGAAGAATTCTAAGGATCATTTTGACTGCCTCCAGAAGTTAGATCAGATGGCAAATTGGATTTGGTGCTAGGTCTTTCCCTTTAGGTTTTACCCCAACAATGTTTTCATTAGTTTCGCTCACTCTCGAAATCAAGCATTTTACAGCAGGTTGGAGCAGCCTGTATCTCAGCACAGGAATAAGGTAGGGAAGAATTCTAAGGCTCATTTTGACTGCCTCCAGAAGTTAGATCAGATGGCAAATTGGATTTGGTGCTAGGTCTTTCCCTTTAGGTTTTACCCCAACAATGTTTTCATTAGTTTCGCTCACTCTCGAAATCAAGCATTTTACAGCAGGTTGGAGCAGCCTGTATCTCAGCACAGGAATAAGGTAGGGAAGAATTCTAAGGCTCATTTTGACTGCCTCCAGAAGTTAGATCAGATGGCAAATTGGATTTGGTGCTAGGTCTTTCCCTTTAGGTTTTACCCCAACAATGTTTTCATTAGTTTCGCTCACTCTCGAAATCAAGCATTTTACAGCAGGTTGGAGCAGCCTGTATCTCAGCACAGGAATAAGGTAGGGAAGAATTCTAAGGCTCATTTTGACTGCCTCCAGAAGTTAGATCAGATGGCAAATTGGATTTGGTGCTAGGTCTTTCCCTTTAGGTTTTACCCCAACAATGTTTTCATTAGTTTCGCTCACTCTCGAAATCAAGCATTTTACAGCAGGTTGGAGCAGCCTGTATCTCAGCACAGGAATAAGGTAGGGAAGAATTCTAAGGCTCATTTTGACTGCCTCCAGAAGTTAGATCAGATGGCAAATTGGATTTGGTGCTAGGTCTTTCCCTTTAGGTTTTACCCCAACAATGTTTTCATTAGTTTCGCTCACTCTCGAAATCAAGCATTTTACAGCAGGTTGGAGCAGCCTGTATCTCAGCACAGGAATAAGGTAGGGAAGAATTCTAAGGCTCATTTTGACTGCCTCCAGAAGTTAGATCAGATGGCAAATTGGATTTGGTGCTAGGTCTTTCCCTTTAGGTTTTACCCCAACAATGTTTTCATTAGTTTCGCTCACTCTCGAAATCAAGCATTTTACAGCAGGTTGGAGCAGCCTGTATCTCAGCACAGGAATAAGGTAGGGAAGAATTCTAAGGCTCATTTTGACTGCCTCCAGAAGTTAGATCAGATGGCAAATTGGATTTGGTGCTAGGTCTTTCCCTTTAGGTTTTACCCCAACAATGTTTTCATTAGTTTCGCTCACTCTCGAAATCAAGCATTTTACAGCAGGTTGGAGCAGCCTGTATCTCAGCACAGGAATAAGGTAGGGAAGAATTCTAAGGATCATTTTGACTGCCTCCAGAAGTTAGATCAGATGGCAAATTGGATTTGGTGCTAGGTCTTTCCCTTTAGGTTTTACCCCAACAATGTTTTCATTAGTTTCGCTCACTCTCGAAATCAAGCATTTTACAGCAGGTTGGAGCAGCCTGTATCTCAGCACAGGAATAAGGTAGGGAAGAATTCTAAGGCTCATTTTGACTGCCTCCAGAAGTTAGATCAGATGGCAAATTGGATTTGGTGCTAGGTCTTTCCCTTTAGGTTTTACCCCAACAATGTTTTCATTAGTTTCGCTCACTCTCGAAATCAAGCATTTTACAGCAGGTTGGAGCAGCCTGTATCTCAGCACAGGAATAAGGTAGGGAAGAATTCAAATGCTCATTTTGACTGCCTCCAGAAGTTAGATCAGATGGCAAATTGGATTTGGTGCTAGGTCCTTTCCCTTTAGGTTTTACCCCCAACAATGTTTTCATTAGTTTCGCTCACTCTCGAAATCAAGCATTTTACAGCAGGTTGGAGCAGCCTGTATCTCAGCACAGGAATAAGGTAGGGAAGAATTCTAAGGATCATTTTGACTGCCTCCAGAAGTTAGATCAGATGGCAAATTGGATTTGGTGCTAGGTCTTTCCCTTTAGGTTTTACCCCAACAATGTTTTCATTAGTTTCGCTCACTCTCGAAATCAAGCATTTTACAGCAGGTTGGAGCAGCCTGTATCTCAGCACAGGAATAAGGTAGGGAAGAATTCTAAGGCTCATTTTGACTGCCTCCAGAAGTTAGATCAGATGGCAAATTGGATTTGGTGCTAGGTCTTTCCCTTTAGGTTTTACCCCAACAATGTTTTCATTAGTTTCGCTCACTCTCGAAATCAAGCATTTTACAGCAGGTTGGAGCAGCCTGTATCTCAGCACAGGAATAAGGTAGGGAAGAATTCTAAGGATCATTTTGACTGCCTCCAGAAGTTAGATCAGATGGCAAATTGGATTTGGTGCTAGGTCTTTCCCTTTAGGTTTTACCCCAACAATGTTTTCATTAGTTTCGCTCACTCTCGAAATCAAGCATTTTACAGCAGGTTGGAGCAGCCTGTATCTCAGCACAGGAATAAGGTAGGGAAGAATTCTAAGGCTCATTTTGACTGCCTCCAGAAGTTAGATCAGATGGCAAATTGGATTTGGTGCTAGGTCTTTCCCTTTAGGTTTTACCCCAACAATGTTTTCATTAGTTTCGCTCACTCTCGAAATCAAGCATTTTACAGCAGGTTGGAGCAGCCTGTATCTCAGCACAGGAATAAGGTAGGGAAGAATTCTAAGGCTCATTTTGACTGCCTCCAGAAGTTAGATCAGATGGCAAATTGGATTTGGTGCTAGGTCTTTCCCTTTAGGTTTTACCCCAACAATGTTTTCATTAGTTTCGCTCACTCTCGAAATCAAGGCATTTTACAGCAGGTTGGAGCAGCCAGTATCTCAGCACAGGAATAAGGTAGGGAAGAATTCTAAGGCTCATTTTGACTGCCTCCAGAAGTTAGATCAGATGGCAAATTGGATTTGGTGCTAGGTCTTTCCCTTTAGGTTTTACCCCAACAATGTTTTCATTAGTTTCGCTCACTCTCGAAATCAAGCATTTTACAGCAGGTTGGAGCAGCCTGTATCTCAGCACAGGAATAAGGTAGGGAAGAATTCAAAGGCTCATTTTGACTGCCTCCAGAAGTTAGATCAGATGGCAAATTGGATTTGGTGCTAGGTCTTTCCCTTTAGGTTTTACCCCAACAATGTTTTCATTAGTTTCGCTCACTCTCGAAATCAAGCATTTTACAGCAGGTTGGAGCAGCCTGTATCTCAGCACAGGAATAAGGTAGGGAAGAATTCTAAGGCTCATTTTGACTGCCTCCAGAAGTTAGATCAGATGGCAAATTGGATTTGGTGCTAGGTCTTTCCCTTTAGGTTTTACCCCAACAATGTTTTCATTAGTTTCGCTCACTCTCGAAATCAAGCATTTTACAGCAGGTTGGAGCAGCCTGTATCTCAGCACAGGAATAAGGTAGGGAAGAATTCAAAGGCTCATTTTGACTGCCTCCAGAAGTTAGATCAGATGGCAAATTGGATTTGGTGCTAGGTCTTTCCCTTTAGGTTTTACCCCAACAATGTTTTCATTAGTTTCGCTCACTCTCGAAATCAAGCATTTTACAGCAGGTTGGAGCAGCCTGTATCTCAGCACAGGAATAAGGTAGGGGAAGAATTCAAATGCTCATTTTGACTGCCTCCAGAAGTTAGATCAGATGGCAAATTGGATTTGGTGCTAGGTCTTTCCCTTTAGGTTTTACCCCAACAATGTTTTCATTAGTTTCGCTCACTCTCGAAATCAAGCATTTTACAGCAGGTTGGAGCAGCCTGTATCTCAGCACAGGAATAAGGTAGGGAAGAATTCTAAGGATCATTTTGACTGCCTCCAGAAGTTAGATCAGATGGCAAATTGGATTTGGTGCTAGGTCTTTCCCTTTAGGTTTTACCCCAACAATGTTTTCATTAGTTTCGCTCACTCTCGAAATCAAGCATTTTACAGCAGGTTGGAGCAGCCTGTATCTCAGCACAGGAATAAGGTAGGGAAGAATTCTAAGGATCATTTTGACTGCCTCCAGAAGTTAGATCAGATGGCAAATTGGATTTGGTGCTAGGTCTTTCCCTTTAGGTTTTACCCCAACAATGTTTTCATTAGTTTCGCTCACTCTCGAAATCAAGCATTTTACAGCAGGTTGGAGCAGCCTGTATCTCAGCACAGGAATAAGGTAGGGAAGAATTCTAAGGCTCATTTTGACTGCCTCCAGAAGTTAGATCAGATGGCAAATTGGATTTGGTGCTAGGTCTTTCCCTTTAGGTTTTACCCCAACAATGTTTTCATTAGTTTCGCTCACTCTCGAAATCAAGCATTTTACAGCAGGTTGGAGCAGCCTGTATCTCAGCACAGGAATAAGGTAGGGAAGAATTCTAAGGCTCATTTTGACTGCCTCCAGAAGTTAGATCAGATGGCAAATTGGATTTGGTGCTAGGTCTTTCCCTTTAGGTTTTACCCCAACAATGTTTTCATTAGTTTCGCTCACTCTCGAAATCAAGCATTTTACAGCAGGTTGGAGCAGCCTGTATCTCAGCACAGGAATAAGGTAGGGAAGAATTCTAAGGATCATTTTGACTGCCTCCAGAAGTTAGATCAGATGGCAAATTGGATTTGGTGCTAGGTCTTTCCCTTTAGGTTTTACCCCAACAATGTTTTCATTAGTTTCGCTCACTCTCGAAATCAAGCATTTTACAGCAGGTTGGAGCAGCCTGTATCTCAGCACAGGAATAAGGTAGGGAAGAATTCTAAGGCTCATTTTGACTGCCTCCAGAAGTTAGATCAGATGGCAAATTGGATTTGGTGCTAGGTCTTTCCCTTTAGGTTTTACCCCAACAATGTTTTCATTAGTTTCGCTCACTCTCGAAATCAAGCATTTTACAGCAGGTTGGAGCAGCCTGTATCTCAGCACAGGAATAAGGTAGGGAAGAATTCAAATGCTCATTTTGACTGCCTCCAGAAGTTAGATCAGATGGCAAATTGGATTTGGTGCTAGGTCTTTCCCTTTAGGTTTTACCCCAACAATGTTTTCATTAGTTTCGCTCACTCTCGAAATCAAGCATTTTACAGCAGGTTGGAGCAGCCTGTATCTCAGCACAGGAATAAGGTAGGGAAGAATTCTAAGGATCATTTTGACTGCCTCCAGAAGTTAGATCAGATGGCAAATTGGATTTGGTGCTAGGTCTTTCCCTTTAGGTTTTACCCCAACAATGTTTTCATTAGTTTCGCTCACTCTCGAAATCAAGCATTTTACAGCAGGTTGGAGCAGCCTGTATCTCAGCACAGGAATAAGGTAGGGAAGAATTCTAAGGCTCATTTTGACTGCCTCCAGAAGTTAGATCAGATGGCAAATTGGATTTGGTGCTAGGTCTTTCCCTTTAGGTTTTACCCCAACAATGTTTTCATTAGTTTCGCTCACTCTCGAAATCAAGCATTTTACAGCAGGTTGGAGCAGCCTGTATCTCAGCACAGGAATAAGGTAGGGAAGAATTCTAAGGCTCATTTTGACTGCCTCCAGAAGTTAGATCAGATGGCAAATTGGATTTGGTGCTAGGTCTTTCCCTTTAGGTTTTACCCCAACAATGTTTTCATTAGTTTCGCTCACTCTCGAAATCAAGCATTTTACAGCAGGTTGGAGCAGCCTGTATCTCAGCACAGGAATAAGGTAGGGAAGAATTCTAAGGCTCATTTTGACTGCCTCCAGAAGTTAGATCAGATGGCAAATTGGATTTGGTGCTAGGTCTTTCCCTTTAGGTTTTACCCCAACAATGTTTTCATTAGTTTCGCTCACTCTCGAAATCAAGCATTTTACAGCAGGTTGGAGCAGCCTGTATCTCAGCACAGGAATAAGGTAGGGAAGAATTCTAAGGATCATTTTGACTGCCTCCAGAAGTTAGATCAGATGGCAAATTGGATTTGGTGCTAGGTCTTTCCCTTTAGGTTTTACCCCAACAATGTTTTCATTAGTTTCGCTCACTCTCGAAATCAAGCATTTTACAGCAGGTTGGAGCAGCCTGTATCTCAGCACAGGAATAAGGTAGGGAAGAATTCAAAGGCTCATTTTGACTGCCTCCAGAAGTTAGATCAGATGGCAAATTGGATTTGGTGCTAGGTCTTTCCCTTTAGGTTTTACCCCAACAATGTTTTCATTAGTTTCGCTCACTCTCGAAATCAAGCATTTTACAGCAGGTTGGAGCAGCCTGTATCTCAGCACAGGAATAAGGTAGGGAAGAATTCTAAGGCTCATTTTGACTGCCTCCAGAAGTTAGATCAGATGGCAAATTGGATTTGGTGCTAGGTCTTTCCCTTTAGGTTTTACCCCAACAATGTTTTCATTAGTTTCGCTCACTCTCGAAATCAAGCATTTTACAGCAGGTTGGAGCAGCCTGTATCTCAGCACAGGAATAAGGTAGGGAAGAATTCTAAGGCTCATTTTGACTGCCTCCAGAAGTTAGATCAGATGGCAAATTGGATTTGGTGCTAGGTCTTTCCCTTTAGGTTTTACCCCAACAATGTTTTCATTAGTTTCGCTCACTCTCGAAATCAAGCATTTTACAGCAGGTTGGAGCAGCCTGTATCTCAGCACAGGAATAAGGTAGGGAAGAATTCAAAGGCTCATTTTGACTGCCTCCAGAAGTTAGATCAGATGGCAAATTGGATTTGGTGCTAGGTCTTTCCCTTTAGGTTTTACCCCAACAATGTTTTCATTAGTTTCGCTTACTCTCGAAATCAAGCATTTTACAGCAGGTTGGAGCAGCCTGTATCTCAGCACAGGAATAAGGTAGGGAAGAATTCAAAGGCTCATTTTGACTGCCTCCAGAAGTTAGATCAGATGGCAAATTGGATTTGGTGCTAGGTCTTTCCCTTTAGGTTTTACCCCAACAATGTTTTCATTAGTTTCGCTCACTCTCGAAATCAAGCATTTTACAGCAGGTTGGAGCAGCCTGTATCTCAGCACAGGAATAAGGTAGGGAAGAATTCTAAGGATCATTTTGACTGCCTCCAGAAGTTAGATCAGATGGCAAATTGGATTTGGTGCTAGGTCTTTCCCTTTAGGTTTTACCCCAACAATGTTTTCATTAGTTTCGCTCACTCTCGAAATCAAGCATTTTACAGCAGGTTGGAGCAGCCTGTATCTCAGCACAGGAATAAGGTAGGGAAGAATTCTAAGGCTCATTTTGACTGCCTCCAGAAGTTAGATCAGATGGCAAATTGGATTTGGTGCTAGGTCTTTCCCTTTAGGTTTTACCCCAACAATGTTTTCATTAGTTTCGCTCACTCTCGAAATCAAGCATTTTACAGCAGGTTGGAGCAGCCTGTATCTCAGCACAGGAATAAGGTAGGGAAGAATTCTAAGGCTCATTTTGACTGCCTCCAGAAGTTAGATCAGATGGCAAATTGGATTTGGTGCTAGGTCTTTCCCTTTAGGTTTTACCCCAACAATGTTTTCATTAGTTTCGCTCACTCTCGAAATCAAGCATTTTACAGCAGGTTGGAGCAGCCTGTATCTCAGCACAGGAATAAGGTAGGGAAGAATTCAAAGGCTCATTTTGACTGCCTCCAGAAGTTAGATCAGATGGCAAATTGGATTTGGTGCTAGGTCTTTCCCTTTAGGTTTTACCCCAACAATGTTTTCATTAGTTTCGCTCACTCTCGAAATCAAGCATTTTACAGCAGGTTGGAGCAGCCTGTATCTCAGCACAGGAATAAGGTAGGGAAGAATTCTAAGGATCATTTTGACTGCCTCCAGAAGTTAGATCAGATGGCAAATTGGATTTGGTGCTAGGTCTTTCCCTTTAGGTTTTACCCCAACAATGTTTTCATTAGTTTCGCTCACTCTCGAAATCAAGCATTTTACAGCAGGTTGGAGCAGCCTGTATCTCAGCACAGGAATAAGGTAGGGAAGAATTCAAAGGCTCATTTTGACTGCCTCCAGAAGTTAGATCAGATGGCAAATTGGATTTGGTGCTAGGTCTTTCCCTTTAGGTTTTACCCCAACAATGTTTTCATTAGTTTCGCTCACTCTCGAAATCAAGCATTTTACAGCAGGTTGGAGCAGCCTGTATCTCAGCACAGGAATAAGGTAGGGAAGAATTCTAAGGCTCATTTTGACTGCCTCCAGAAGTTAGATCAGATGGCAAATTGGATTTGGTGCTAGGTCTTTCCCTTTAGGTTTTACCCCAACAATGTTTTCATTAGTTTCGCTCACTCTCGAAATCAAGCATTTTACAGCAGGTTGGAGCAGCCTGTATCTCAGCACAGGAATAAGGTAGGGAAGAATTCTAAGGCTCATTTTGACTGCCTCCAGAAGTTAGATCAGATGGCAAATTGGATTTGGTGCTAGGTCTTTCCCTTTAGGTTTTACCCCAACAATGTTTTCATTAGTTTCGCTCACTCTCGAAATCAAGCATTTTACAGCAGGTTGGAGCAGCCTGTATCTCAGCACAGGAATAAGGTAGGGAAGAATTCAAAGGCTCATTTTGACTGCCTCCAGAAGTTAGATCAGATGGCAAATTGGATTTGGTGCTAGGTCTTTCCCTTTAGGTTTTACCCCAACAATGTTTTCATTAGTTTCGCTCACTCTCGAAATCAAGCATTTTACAGCAGGTTGGAGCAGCCTGTATCTCAGCACAGGAATAAGGTAGGGAAGAATTCTAAGGATCATTTTGACTGCCTCCAGAAGTTAGATCAGATGGCAAATTGGATTTGGTGCTAGGTCTTTCCCTTTAGGTTTTACCCCAACAATGTTTTCATTAGTTTCGCTCACTCTCGAAATCAAGCATTTTACAGCAGGTTGGAGCAGCCTGTATCTCAGCACAGGAATAAGGTAGGGAAGAATTCTAAGGCTCATTTTGACTGCCTCCAGAAGTTAGATCAGATGGCAAATTGGATTTGGTGCTAGGTCTTTCCCTTTAGGTTTTACCCCAACAATGTTTTCATTAGTTTCGCTCACTCTCGAAATCAAGCATTTTACAGCAGGTTGGAGCAGCCTGTATCTCAGCACAGGAATAAGGTAGGGAAGAATTCTAAGGCTCATTTTGACTGCCTCCAGAAGTTAGATCAGATGGCAAATTGGATTTGGTGCTAGGTCTTTCCCTTTAGGTTTTACCCCAACAATGTTTTCATTAGTTTCGCTCACTCTCGAAATCAAGCATTTTACAGCAGGTTGGAGCAGCCTGTATCTCAGCACAGGAATAAGGTAGGGAAGAATTCTAAGGCTCATTTTGACTGCCTCCAGAAGTTAGATCAGATGGCAAATTGGATTTGGTGCTAGGTCTTTCCCTTTAGGTTTTACCCCAACAATGTTTTCATTAGTTTCGCTCACTCTCGAAATCAAGCATTTTACAGCAGGTTGGAGCAGCCTGTATCTCAGCACAGGAATAAGGTAGGGAAGAATTCAAAGGCTCATTTTGACTGCCTCCAGAAGTTAGATCAGATGGCAAATTGGATTTGGTGCTAGGTCTTTCCCTTTAGGTTTTACCCCAACAATGTTTTCATTAGTTTCGCTCACTCTCGAAATCAAGCATTTTACAGCAGGTTGGAGCAGCCTGTATCTCAGCACAGGAATAAGGTAGGGAAGAATTCTAAGGCTCATTTTGACTGCCTCCAGAAGTTAGATCAGATGGCAAATTGGATTTGGTGCTAGGTCTTTCCCTTTAGGTTTTACCCCAACAATGTTTTCATTAGTTTCGCTCACTCTCGAAATCAAGCATTTTACAGCAGGTTGGAGCAGCCTGTATCTCAGCACAGGAATAAGGTAGGGAAGAATTCTAAGGCTCATTTTGACTGCCTCCAGAAGTTAGATCAGATGGCAAATTGGATTTGGTGCTAGGTCTTTCCCTTTAGGTTTTACCCCAACAATGTTTTCATTAGTTTCGCTCACTCTCGAAATCAAGCATTTTACAGCAGGTTGGAGCAGCCTGTATCTCAGCACAGGAATAAGGTAGGGAAGAATTCAAATGCTCATTTTGACTGCCTCCAGAAGTTAGATCAGATGGCAAATTGGATTTGGTGCTAGGTCTTTCCCTTTAGGTTTTACCCCAACAATGTTTTCATTAGTTTCGCTCACTCTCGAAATCAAGCATTTTACAGCAGGTTGGAGCAGCCTGTATCTCAGCACAGGAATAAGGTAGGGAAGAATTCTAAGGATCATTTTGACTGCCTCCAGAAGTTAGATCAGATGGCAAATTGGATTTGGTGCTAGGTCTTTCCCTTTAGGTTTTACCCCAACAATGTTTTCATTACTTTCGCTCACTCTCGAAATCAAGCATTTTACAGCAGGTTGGAGCAGCCTGTATCTCAGCACAGGAATAAGGTAGGGAAGAATTCTAAGGCTCATTTTGACTGCCTCCAGAAGTTAGATCAGATGGCAAATTGGATTTGGTGCTAGGTCTTTCCCTTTAGGTTTTACCCCAACAATGTTTTCATTAGTTTCGCTCACTCTCGAAATCAAGCATTTTACAGCAGGTTGGAGCAGCCTGTATCTCAGCACAGGAATAAGGTAGGGAAGAATTCTAAGGCTCATTTTGACTGCCTCCAGAAGTTAGATCAGATGGCAAATTGGATTTGGTGCTAGGTCTTTCCCTTTAGGTTTTACCCCAACAATGTTTTCATTAGTTTCGCTCACTCTCGAAATCAAGCATTTTACAGCAGGTTGGAGCAGCCTGTATCTCAGCACAGGAATAAGGTAGGGAAGAATTCTAAGGCTCATTTTGACTGCCTCCAGAAGTTAGATCAGATGGCAAATTGGATTTGGTGCTAGGTCTTTCCCTTTAGGTTTTACCCCAACAATGTTTTCATTAGTTTCGCTCACTCTCGAAATCAAGCATTTTACAGCAGGTTGGAGCAGCCTGTATCTCAGCACAGGAATAAGGTAGGGAAGAATTCTAAGGATCATTTTGACTGCCTCCAGAAGTTAGATCAGATGGCAAATTGGATTTGGTGCTAGGTCTTTCCCTTTAGGTTTTACCCCAACAATGTTTTCATTAGTTTCGCTCACTCTCGAAATCAAGCATTTTACAGCAGGTTGGAGCAGCCTGTATCTCAGCACAGGAATAAGGTAGGGAAGAATTCTAAGGCTCATTTTGACTGCCTCCAGAAGTTAGATCAGATGGCAAATTGGATTTGGTGCTAGGTCTTTCCCTTTAGGTTTTACCCCAACAATGTTTTCATTAGTTTCGCTCACTCTCGAAATCAAGCATTTTACAGCAGGTTGGAGCAGCCTGTATCTCAGCACAGGAATAAGGTAGGGAAGAATTCAAAGGCTCATTTTGACTGCCTCCAGAAGTTAGATCAGATGGCAAATTGGATTTGGTGCTAGGTCTTTCCCTTTAGGTTTTACCCCAACAATGTTTTCATTAGTTTCGCTCACTCTCGAAATCAAGCATTTTACAGCAGGTTGGAGCAGCCTGTATCTCAGCACAGGAATAAGGTAGGGAAGAATTCTAAGGATCATTTTGACTGCCTCCAGAAGTTAGATCAGATGGCAAATTGGATTTGGTGCTAGGTCTTTCCCTTTAGGTTTTACCCCAACAATGTTTTCATTAGTTTCGCTCACTCTCGAAATCAAGCATTTTACAGCAGGTTGGAGCAGCCTGTATCTCAGCACAGGAATAAGGTAGGGAAGAATTCTAAGGCTCATTTTGACTGCCTCCAGAAGTTAGATCAGATGGCAAATTGGATTTGGTGCTAGGTCTTTCCCTTTAGGTTTTACCCCAACAATGTTTTCATTAGTTTTGCTCACTCTCGAAATCAAGCATTTTACAGCAGGTTGGAGCAGCCTGTATCTCAGCACAGGAATAAGGTAGGGAAGAATTCAAAGGCTCATTTTGACTGCCTCCAGAAGTTAGATCAGATGGCAAATTGGATTTGGTGCTAGGTCTTTCCCTTTAGGTTTTACCCCAACAATGTTTTCATTAGTTTCGCTCACTCTCGAAATCAAGCATTTTACAGCAGGTTGGAGCAGCCTGTATCTCAGCACAGGAATAAGGTAGGGAAGAATTCTAAGGCTCATTTTGACTGCCTCCAGAAGTTAGATCAGATGGCAAATTGGATTTGGTGCTAGGTCTTTCCCTTTAGGTTTTACCCCAACAATGTTTTCATTAGTTTCGCTCACTCTCGAAATCAAGCATTTTACAGCAGGTTGGAGCAGCCTGTATCTCAGCACAGGAATAAGGTAGGGAAGAATTCAAAGGCTCATTTTGACTGCCTCCAGAAGTTAGATCAGATGGCAAATTGGATTTGGTGCTAGGTCTTTCCCTTTAGGTTTTACCCCAACAATGTTTTCATTAGTTTCGCTCACTCTCGAAATCAAGCATTTTACAGCAGGTTGGAGCAGCCTGTATCTCAGCACAGGAATAAGGTAGGGAAGAATTCAAATGCTCATTTTGACTGCCTCCAGAAGTTAGATCAGATGGCAAATTGGATTTGGTGCTAGGTCTTTCCCTTTAGGTTTTACCCCAACAATGTTTTCATTAGTTTCGCTCACTCTCGAAATCAAGCATTTTACAGCAGGTTGGAGCAGCCTGTATCTCAGCACAGGAATAAGGTAGGGAAGAATTCTAAGGCTCATTTTGACTGCCTCCAGAAGTTAGATCAGATGGCAAATTGGATTTGGTGCTAGGTCTTTCCCTTTAGGTTTTACCCCAACAATGTTTTCATTAGTTTCGCTCACTCTCGAAATCAAGCATTTTACAGCAGGTTGGAGCAGCCTGTATCTCAGCACAGGAATAAGGTAGGGAAGAATTCTAAGGCTCATTT
The DNA here is from genome assembly GCF_026170545.1 of Melanerpes formicivorus. Lineage (NCBI taxonomy): Eukaryota > Metazoa > Chordata > Aves > Piciformes > Picidae > Melanerpes > Melanerpes formicivorus. The sequence continues at coordinate 21,378 of NW_027143398.1, forward strand.
TGACTGCCTCCAGAAGTTAGATCAGATGGCAAATTGGATTTGGTGCTAGGTCTTTCCCTTTAGGTTTTACCCCAACAATGTTTTCATTAGTTTCGCTCACTCTCGAAATCAAGCATTTTACAGCAGGTTGGAGCAGCCAGTATCTCAGCACAGGAATAAGGTAGGGAAGAATTCTAAGGCTCATTTTGACTGCCTCCAGAAGTTAGATCAGATGGCAAATTGGATTTGGTGCTAGGTCTTTCCCTTTAGGTTTTACCCCAACAATGTTTTCATTAGTTTCGCTCACTCTCGAAATCAAGCATTTTACAGCAGGTTGGAGCAGCCTGTATCTCAGCACAGGAATAAGGTAGGGAAGAATTCTAAGGCTCATTTTGACTGCCTCCAGAAGTTAGATCAGATGGCAAATTGGATTTGGTGCTAGGTCTTTCCCTTTAGGTTTTACCCCAACAATGTTTTCATTAGTTTCGCTCACTCTCGAAATCAAGCATTTTACAGCAGGTTGGAGCAGCCTGTATCTCAGCACAGGAATAAGGTAGGGAAGAATTCTAAGGCTCATTTTGACTGCCTCCAGAAGTTAGATCAGATGGCAAATTGGATTTGGTGCTAGGTCTTTCCCTTTAGGTTTTACCCCAACAATGTTTTCATTAGTTTCGCTCACTCTCGAAATCAAGCATTTTACAGCAGGTTGGAGAAGCCTGTATCTCAGCACAGGAATAAGGTAGGGAAGAATTCTAAGGCTCATTTTGACTGCCTCCAGAAGTTAGATCAGATGGCAAATTGGATTTGGTGCTAGGTCTTTCCCTTTAGGTTTTACCCCAACAATGTTTTCATTAGTTTCGCTCACTCTCGAAATCAAGCATTTTACAGCAGGTTGGAGCAGCCTGTATCTCAGCACAGGAATAAGGTAGGGAAGAATTCTAAGGCTCATTTTGACTGCCTCCAGAAGTTAGATCAGATGGCAAATTGGATTTGGTGCTAGGTCTTTCCCTTTAGGTTTTACCCCAACAATGTTTTCATTAGTTTCGCTCACTCTCGAAATCAAGCATTTTACAGCAGGTTGGAGCAGCCTGTATCTCAGCACAGGAATAAGGTAGGGAAGAATTCTAAGGATCATTTTGACTGCCTCCAGAAGTTAGATCAGATGGCAAATTGGATTTGGTGCTAGGTCTTTCCCTTTAGGTTTTACCCCAACAATGTTTTCATTAGTTTCGCTCACTCTCGAAATCAAGCATTTTACAGCAGGTTGGAGCAGCCTGTATCTCAGCACAGGAATAAGGTAGGGAAGAATTCTAAGGCTCATTTTGACTGCCTCCAGAAGTTAGATCAGATGGCAAATTGGATTTGGTGCTAGGTCTTTCCCTTTAGGTTTTACCCCAACAATGTTTTCATTAGTTTCGCTCACTCTCGAAATCAAGCATTTTACAGCAGGTTGGAGCAGCCTGTATCTCAGCACAGGAATAAGGTAGGGAAGAATTCTAAGGCTCATTTTGACTGCCTCCAGAAGTTAGATCAGATGGCAAATTGGATTTGGTGCTAGGTCTTTCCCTTTAGGTTTTACCCCAACAATGTTTTCATTAGTTTCGCTCACTCTCGAAATCAAGCATTTTACAGCAGGTTGGAGCAGCCTGTATCTCAGCACAGGAATAAGGTAGGGAAGAATTCTAAGGATCATTTTGACTGCCTCCAGAAGTTAGATCAGATGGCAAATTGGATTTGGTGCTAGGTCTTTCCCTTTAGGTTTTACCCCAACAATGTTTTCATTAGTTTCGCTCACTCTCGAAATCAAGCATTTTACAGCAGGTTGGAGCAGCCTGTATCTCAGCACAGGAATAAGGTAGGGAAGAATTCTAAGGATCATTTTGACTGCCTCCAGAAGTTAGATCAGATGGCAAATTGGATTTGGTGCTAGGTCTTTCCCTTTAGGTTTTACCCCAACAATGTTTTCATTAGTTTCGCTCACTCTCGAAATCAAGCATTTTACAGCAGGTTGGAGCAGCCTGTATCTCAGCACAGGAATAAGGTAGGGAAGAATTCAAATGCTCATTTTGACTGCCTCCAGAAGTTAGATCAGATGGCAAATTGGATTTGGTGCTAGGTCTTTCCCTTTAGGTTTTACCCCAACAATGTTTTCATTAGTTTCGCTCACTCTCGAAATCAAGCATTTTACAGCAGGTTGGAGCAGCCTGTATCTCAGCACAGGAATAAGGTAGGGAAGAATTCTAAGGCTCATTTTGACTGCCTCCAGAAGTTAGATCAGATGGCAAATTGGATTTGGTGCTAGGTCTTTCCCTTTAGGTTTTACCCCAACAATGTTTTCATTAGTTTCGCTCACTCTCGAAATCAAGCATTTTACAGCAGGTTGGAGCAGCCTGTATCTCAGCACAGGAATAAGGTAGGGAAGAATTCTAAGGATCATTTTGACTGCCTCCAGAAGTTAGATCAGATGGCAAATTGGATTTGGTGCTAGGTCTTTCCCTTTAGGTTTTACCCCAACAATGTTTTCATTAGTTTCGCTCACTCTCGAAATCAAGCATTTTACAGCAGGTTGGAGCAGCCTGTATCTCAGCACAGGAATAAGGTAGGGAAGAATTCTAAGGCTCATTTTGACTGCCTCCAGAAGTTAGATCAGATGGCAAATTGGATTTGGTGCTAGGTCTTTCCCTTTAGGTTTTACCCCAACAATGTTTTCATTAGTTTCGCTCACTCTCGAAATCAAGCATTTTACAGCAGGTTGGAGCAGCCTGTATCTCAGCACAGGAATAAGGTAGGGAAGAATTCTAAGGCTCATTTTGACTGCCTCCAGAAGTTAGATCAGATGGCAAATTGGATTTGGTGCTAGGTCTTTCCCTTTAGGTTTTACCCCAACAATGTTTTCATTAGTTTCGCTCACTCTCGAAATCAAGCATTTTACAGCAGGTTGGAGCAGCCTGTATCTCAGCACAGGAATAAGGTAGGGAAGAATTCTAAGGCTCATTTTGACTGCCTCCAGAAGTTAGATCAGATGGCAAATTGGATTTGGTGCTAGGTCTTTCCCTTTAGGTTTTACCCCAACAATGTTTTCATTAGTTTCGCTCACTCTCGAAATCAAGCATTTTACAGCAGGTTGGAGCAGCCTGTATCTCAGCACAGGAATAAGGTAGGGAAGAATTCTAAGGATCATTTTGACTGCCTCCAGAAGTTAGATCAGATGGCAAATTGGATTTGGTGCTAGGTCTTTCCCTTTAGGTTTTACCCCAACAATGTTTTCATTAGTTTCGCTCACTCTCGAAATCAAGCATTTTACAGCAGGTTGGAGCAGCCTGTATCTCAGCACAGGAATAAGGTAGGGAAGAATTCTAAGGCTCATTTTGACTGCCTCCAGAAGTTAGATCAGATGGCAAATTGGATTTGGTGCTAGGTCTTTCCCTTTAGGTTTTACCCCAACAATGTTTTCATTAGTTTCGCTCACTCTCGAAATCAAGCATTTTACAGCAGGTTGGAGCAGCCTGTATCTCAGCACAGGAATAAGGTAGGGAAGAATTCTAAGGCTCATTTTGACTGCCTCCAGAAGTTAGATCAGATGGCAAATTGGATTTGGTGCTAGGTCTTTCCCTTTAGGTTTTACCCCAACAATGTTTTCATTAGTTTCGCTCACTCTCGAAATCAAGCATTTTACAGCAGGTTGGAGCAGCCTGTATCTCAGCACAGGAATAAGGTAGGGAAGAATTCTAAGGCTCATTTTGACTGCCTCCAGAAGTTAGATCAGATGGCAAATTGGATTTGGTGCTAGGTCTTTCCCTTTAGGTTTTACCCCAACAATGTTTTCATTAGTTTCGCTCACTCTCGAAATCAAGCATTTTACAGCAGGTTGGAGCAGCCTGTATCTCAGCACAGGAATAAGGTAGGGAAGAATTCTAAGGCTCATTTTGACTGCCTCCAGAAGTTAGATCAGATGGCAAATTGGATTTGGTGCTAGGTCTTTCCCTTTAGGTTTTACCCCAACAATGTTTTCATTAGTTTCGCTCACTCTCGAAATCAAGCATTTTACAGCAGGTTGGAGCAGCCTGTATCTCAGCACAGGAATAAGGTAGGGAAGAATTCTAAGGCTCATTTTGACTGCCTCCAGAAGTTAGATCAGATGGCAAATTGGATTTGGTGCTAGGTCTTTCCCTTTAGGTTTTACCCCAACAATGTTTTCATTAGTTTCGCTCACTCTCGAAATCAAGCATTTTACAGCAGGTTGGAGCAGCCTGTATCTCAGCACAGGAATAAGGTAGGGAAGAATTCTAAGGATCATTTTGACTGCCTCCAGAAGTTAGATCAGATGGCAAATTGGATTTGGTGCTAGGTCTTTCCCTTTAGGTTTTACCCCAACAATGTTTTCATTAGTTTCGCTCACTCTCGAAATCAAGCATTTTACAGCAGGTTGGAGCAGCCTGTATCTCAGCACAGGAATAAGGTAGGGAAGAATTCAAAGGCTCATTTTGACTGCCTCCAGAAGTTAGATCAGATGGCAAATTGGATTTGGTGCTAGGTCTTTCCCTTTAGGTTTTACCCCAACAATGTTTTCATTAGTTTCGCTCACTCTCGAAATCAAGCATTTTACAGCAGGTTGGAGCAGCCTGTATCTCAGCACAGGAATAAGGTAGGGAAGAATTCTAAGGATCATTTTGACTGCCTCCAGAAGTTAGATCAGATGGCAAATTGGATTTGGTGCTAGGTCTTTCCCTTTAGGTTTTACCCCAACAATGTTTTCATTAGTTTCGCTCACTCTCGAAATCAAGCATTTTACAGCAGGTTGGAGCAGCCTGTATCTCAGCACAGGAATAAGGTAGGGAAGAATTCAAAGGCTCATTTTGACTGCCTCCAGAAGTTAGATCAGATGGCAAATTGGATTTGGTGCTAGGTCTTTCCCTTTAGGTTTTACCCCAACAATGTTTTCATTAGTTTCGCTCACTCTCGAAATCAAGCATTTTACAGCAGGTTGGAGCAGCCTGTATCTCAGCACAGGAATAAGGTAGGGAAGAATTCTAAGGATCATTTTGACTGCCTCCAGAAGTTAGATCAGATGGCAAATTGGATTTGGTGCTAGGTCTTTCCCTTTAGGTTTTACCCCAACAATGTTTTCATTAGTTTCGCTCACTCTCGAAATCAAGCATTTTACAGCAGGTTGGAGCAGCCTGTATCTCAGCACAGGAATAAGGTAGGGAAGAATTCAAAGGCTCATTTTGACTGCCTCCAGAAGTTAGATCAGATGGCAAATTGGATTTGGTGCTAGGTCTTTCCCTTTAGGTTTTACCCCAACAATGTTTTCATTAGTTTCGCTCACTCTCGAAATCAAGCATTTTACAGCAGGTTGGAGCAGCCTGTATCTCAGCACAGGAATAAGGTAGGGAAGAATTCTAAGGATCATTTTGACTGCCTCCAGAAGTTAGATCAGATGGCAAATTGGATTTGGTGCTAGGTCTTTCCCTTTAGGTTTTACCCCAACAATGTTTTCATTAGTTTCGCTCACTCTCGAAATCAAGCATTTTACAGCAGGTTGGAGCAGCCTGTATCTCAGCACAGGAATAAGGTAGGGAAGAATTCAAAGGCTCATTTTGACTGCCTCCAGAAGTTAGATCAGATGGCAAATTGGATTTGGTGCTAGGTCTTTCCCTTTAGGTTTTACCCCAACAATGTTTTCATTAGTTTCGCTCACTCTCGAAATCAAGCATTTTACAGCAGGTTGGAGCAGCCTGTATCTCAGCACAGGAATAAGGTAGGGAAGAATTCTAAGGATCATTTTGACTGCCTCCAGAAGTTAGATCAGATGGCAAATTGGATTTGGTGCTAGGTCTTTCCCTTTAGGTTTTACCCCAACAATGTTTTCATTAGTTTCGCTCACTCTCGAAATCAAGCATTTTACAGCAGGTTGGAGCAGCCTGTATCTCAGCACAGGAATAAGGTAGGGAAGAATTCTAAGGATCATTTTGACTGCCTCCAGAAGTTAGATCAGATGGCAAATTGGATTTGGTGCTAGGTCTTTCCCTTTAGGTTTTACCCCAACAATGTTTTCATTAGTTTCGCTCACTCTCGAAATCAAGCATTTTACAGCAGGTTGGAGCAGCCTGTATCTCAGCACAGGAATAAGGTAGGGAAGAATTCTAAGGATCATTTTGACTGCCTCCAGAAGTTAGATCAGATGGCAAATTGGATTTGGTGCTAGGTCTTTCCCTTTAGGTTTTACCCCAACAATGTTTTCATTAGTTTCGCTCACTCTCGAAATCAAGCATTTTACAGCAGGTTGGAGCAGCCTGTATCTCAGCACAGGAATAAGGTAGGGAAGAATTCTAAGGCTCATTTTGACTGCCTCCAGAAGTTAGATCAGATGGCAAATTGGATTTGGTGCTAGGTCTTTCCCTTTAGGTTTTACCCCAACAATGTTTTCATTAGTTTCGCTCACTCTCGAAATCAAGCATTTTACAGCAGGTTGGAGCAGCCTGTATCTCAGCACAGGAATAAGGTAGGGAAGAATTCTAAGGCTCATTTTGACTGCCTCCAGAAGTTAGATCAGATGGCAAATTGGATTTGGTGCTAGGTCTTTCCCTTTAGGTTTTACCCCAACAATGTTTTCATTAGTTTCGCTCACTCTCGAAATCAAGCATTTTACAGCAGGTTGGAGCAGCCTGTATCTCAGCACAGGAATAAGGTATAAGGCTCATTTTGACTGCCTCCAGAAGTTAGATCAGATGGCAAAATTGGATTTGGTGCTAGGTCTTTCCCTTTAGGTTTTACCCCAACAATGTTTTCATTAGTTTCGCTCACTCTCGAAATCAAGCATTTTACAGCAGGTTGGAGCAGCCTGTATCTCAGCACAGGAATAAGGTAGGGAAGAATTCTAAGGCTCATTTTGACTGCCTCCAGAAGTTAGATCAGATGGCAAATTGGATTTGGTGCTAGGTCTTTCCCCTTTAGGTTTTACCCCAACAATGTTTTCATTAGTTTCGCTCACTCTCGAAATCAAGCATTTTACAGCAGGTTGGAGCAGCCTGTATCTCAGCACAGGAATAAGGTAGGGAAGAATTCTAAGGATCATTTTGACTGCCTCCAGAAGTTAGATCAGATGGCAAATTGGATTTGGTGCTAGGTCTTTCCCTTTAGGTTTTTACCCCAACAATGTTTTCATTAGTTTCGCTCACTCTCGAAATCAAGCATTTTACAGCAGGTTGGAGCAGCCTGTATCTCAGCACAGGAATAAGGTAGGGAAGAATTCTAAGGCTCATTTTGACTGCCTCCAGAAGTTAGATCAGATGGCAAATTGGATTTGGTGCTAGGTCTTTCCCTTTAGGTTTTACCCCAACAATGTTTTCATTAGTTTCGCTCACTCTCGAAATCAAGCATTTTACAGCAGGTTGGAGCAGCCTGTATCTCAGCACAGGAATAAGGTAGGGAAGAATTCAAATGCTCATTTTGACTGCCTCCAGAAGTTAGATCAGATGGCAAATTGGATTTGGTGCTAGGTCTTTCCCTTTAGGTTTTACCCCAACAATGTTTTCATTAGTTTCGCTCACTCTCGAAATCAAGCATTTTACAGCAGGTTGGAGCAGCCTGTATCTCAGCACAGGAATAAGGTAGGGAAGAATTCTAAGGATCATTTTGACTGCCTCCAGAAGTTAGATCAGATGGCAAATTGGATTTGGTGCTAGGTCTTTCCCTTTAGGTTTTACCCCAACAATGTTTTCATTAGTTTCGCTCACTCTCGAAATCAAGCATTTTACAGCAGGTTGGAGCAGCCTGTATCTCAGCACAGGAATAAGGTAGGGAAGAATTCTAAGGCTCATTTTGACTGCCTCCAGAAGTTAGATCAGATGGCAAATTGGATTTGGTGCTAGGTCTTTCCCTTTAGGTTTTTACCCCAACAATGTTTTCATTAGTTTCGCTCACTCTCGAAATCAAGCATTTTACAGCAGGTTGGAGCAGCCTGTATCTCAGCACAGGAATAAGGTAGGGAAGAATTCTAAGGCTCATTTTGACTGCCTCCAGAAGTTAGATCAGATGGCAAATTGGATTTGGTGCTAGGTCTTTCCCTTTAGGTTTTACCCCAACAATGTTTTCATTAGTTTCGCTCACTCTCGAAATCAAGCATTTTACAGCAGGTTGGAGCAGCCTGTATCTCAGCACAGGAATAAGGTAGGGGAAGAATTCTAAGGCTCATTTTGACTGCCTCCAGAAGTTAGATCAGATGGCAAATTGGATTTGGTGCTAGGTTTCCCTTTAGGTTTTACCCCAACAATGTTTTCATTAGTTTCGCTCACTCTCGAAATCAAGCATTTTACAGCAGGTTGGAGCAGCCTGTATCTCAGCACAGGAATAAGGTAGGGAAGAATTCTAAGGATCATTTTGACTGCCTCCAGAAGTTAGATCAGATGGCAAATTGGATTTGGTGCTAGGTCTTTCCCTTTAGGTTTTACCCCAACAATGTTTTCATTAGTTTCGCTCACTCTCGAAATCAAGCATTTTACAGCAGGTTGGAGCAGCCTGTATCTCAGCACAGGAATAAGGTAGGGAAGAATTCTAAGGCTCATTTTGACTGCCTCCAGAAGTTAGATCAGATGGCAAATTGGATTTGGTGCTAGGTCTTTCCCTTTAGGTTTTACCCCAACAATGTTTTCATTAGTTTCGCTCACTCTCGAAATCAAGCATTTTACAGCAGGTTGGAGCAGCCTGTATCTCAGCACAGGAATAAGGTAGGGAAGAATTCAAATGCTCATTTTGACTGCCTCCAGAAGTTAGATCAGATGGCAAATTGGATTTGGTGCTAGGTCTTTCCCTTTAGGTTTTACCCCCAACAATGTTTTCATTAGTTTCGCTCACTCTCGAAATCAAGCATTTTACAGCAGGTTGGAGCAGCCTGTATCTCAGCACAGGAATAAGGTAGGGAAGAATTCAAATGCTCATTTTGACTGCCTCCAGAAGTTAGATCAGATGGCAAATTGGATTTGGTGCTAGGTCTTTCCCTTTAGGTTTTACCCCAACAATGTTTTTCATTAGTTTCGCTCACTCTCGAAATCAAGCATTTTACAGCAGGTTGGAGCAGCCTGTATCTCAGCACAGGAATAAGGTAGGGAAGAATTCAAAGGCTCATTTTGACTGCCTCCAGAAGTTAGATCAGATGGCAAATTGGATTTGGTGCTAGGTCTTTCCCTTTAGGTTTTACCCCAACAATGTTTTCATTAGTTTCGCTCACTCTCGAAATCAAGCATTTTACAGCAGGTTGGAGCAGCCTGTATCTCAGCACAGGAATAAGGTAGGGAAGAGTTCTAAGGCTCATTTTGACTGCCTCCAGAAGTTAGATCAGATGGCAAATTGGATTTGGTGCTAGGTCTTTCCCTTTAGGTTTTACCCCAACAATGTTTTCATTAGTTTCGCTCACTCTCGAAATCAAGCATTTTACAGCAGGTTGGAGCAGCCTGTATCTCAGCACAGGAATAAGGTAGGGAAGAATTCTAAGGATCATTTTGACTGCCTCCAGAAGTTAGATCAGATGGCAAATTGGATTTGGTGCTAGGTCTTTCCCTTTAGGTTTTACCCCAACAATGTTTTCATTAGTTTCGCTCACTCTCGAAATCAAGCATTTTACAGCAGGTTGGAGCAGCCTGTATCCCAGCACAGGAATAAGGTAGGGAAGAATTCTAAGGCTCATTTTGACTGCCTCCAGAAGTTAGATCAGATGGCAAATTGGATTTGGTGCTAGGTCTTTCCCTTTAGGTTTTACCCCAACAATGTTTTCATTAGTTTCGCTCACTCTCGAAATCAAGCATTTTACAGCAGGTTGGAGCAGCCTGTATCTCAGCACAGGAATAAGGTAGGGAAGAATTCTAAGGCTCATTTTGACTGCCTCCAGAAGTTAGATCAGATGGCAAATTGGATTTGGTGCTAGGTCTTTCCCTTTAGGTTTTACCCCAACAATGTTTTCATTAGTTTCGCTCACTCTCGAAATCAAGCATTTTACAGCAGGTTGGAGCAGCCTGTATCTCAGCACAGGAATAAGGTAGGGAAGAATTCTAAGGCTCATTTTGACTGCCTCCAGAAGTTAGATCAGATGGCAAATTGGATTTGGTGCTAGGTCTTTCCCCTTTAGGTTTTACCCCAACAATGTTTTCATTAGTTTCGCTCACTCTCGAAATCAAGCATTTTACAGCAGGTTGGAGCAGCCTGTATCTCAGCACAGGAATAAGGTAGGGAAGAATTCAAATGCTCATTTTGACTGCCTCCAGAAGTTAGATCAGATGGCAAATTGGATTTGGTGCTAGGTCTTTCCCTTTAGGTTTTACCCCAACAATGTTTTCATTAGTTTCGCTCACTCTCGAAATCAAGCATTTTACAGCAGGTTGGAGCAGCCTGTATCTCAGCACAGGAATAAGGTAGGGAAGAATTCAAATGCTCATTTTGACTGCCTCCAGAAGTTAGATCAGATGGCAAATTGGATTTGGTGCTAGGTCTTTCCCTTTAGGTTTTACCCCAACAATGTTTTCATTAGTTTCGCTCACTCTCGAAATCAAGCATTTTACAGCAGGTTGGAGCAGCCTGTAATCTCAGCACAGGAATAAGGTAGGGAAGAATTCAAAGGCTCATTTTGACTGCCTCCAGAAGTTAGATCAGATGGCAAATTGGATTTGGTGCTAGGTCTTTCCCTTTAGGTTTTACCCCAACAATGTTTTCATTAGTTTCGCTCACTCTCGAAATCAAGCATTTTACAGCAGGTTGGAGCAGCCTGTATCTCAGCACAGGAATAAGGTAGGGAAGAGTTCTAAGGCTCATTTTGACTGCCTCCAGAAGTTAGATCAGATGGCAAATTGGATTTGGTGCTAGGTCTTTCCCTTTAGGTTTTACCCCAACAATGTTTTCATTAGTTTCGCTCACTCTCGAAATCAAGCATTTTACAGCAGGTTGGAGCAGCCTGTATCTCAGCACAGGAATAAGGTAGGGAAGAATTCTAAGGATCATTTTGACTGCCTCCAGAAGTTAGATCAGATGGCAAATTGGATTTGGTGCTAGGTCTTTCCCTTTAGGTTTTACCCCAACAATGTTTTCATTAGTTTCGCTCACTCTCGAAATCAAGCATTTTACAGCAGGTTGGAGCAGCCTGTAATCTCAGCACAGGAATAAGGTAGGGAAGAATTCTAAGGATCATTTTGACTGCCTCCAGAAGTTAGATCAGATGGCAAATTGGATTTGGTGCTAGGTCTTTCCCTTTAGGTTTTACCCCAACAATGTTTTCATTAGTTTCGCTCACTCTCGAAATCAAGCATTTTACAGCAGGTTGGAGCAGCCTGTATCTCAGCACAGGAATAAGGTAGGGAAGAATTCTAAGGCTCATTTTGACTGCCTCCAGAAGTTAGATCAGATGGCAAATTGGATTTGGTGCTAGGTCTTTCCCTTTAGGTTTTACCCCAACAATGTTTTCATTAGTTTCGCTCACTCTCGAAATCAAGCATTTTACAGCAGGTTGGAGCAGCCTGTATCTCAGCACAGGAATAAGGTAGGGAAGAATTCTAAGGCTCATTTTGACTGCCTCCAGAAGTTAGATCAGATGGCAAATTGGATTTGGTGCTAGGTCTTTCCCTTTAGGTTTTACCCCAACAATGTTTTCATTAGTTTCGCTCACTCTCGAAATCAAGCATTTTACAGCAGGTTGGAGCAGCCTGTATCTCAGCACAGGAATAAGGTAGGGAAGAATTCTAAGGATCATTTTGACTGCCTCCAGAAGTTAGATCAGATGGCAAATTGGATTTGGTGCTAGGTCTTTCCCTTTAGGTTTTACCCCAACAATGTTTTCATTAGTTTCGCTCACTCTCGAAATCAAGCATTTTACAGCAGGTTGGAGCAGCCTGTATCTCAGCACAGGAATAAGGTAGGGAAGAATTCTAAGGATCATTTTGACTGCCTCCAGAAGTTAGATCAGATGGCAAATTGGATTTGGTGCTAGGTCTTTCCCTTTAGGTTTTACCCCAACAATGTTTTCATTAGTTTCGCTCACTCTCGAAATCAAGCATTTTACAGCAGGTTGGAGCAGCCTGTATCTCAGCACAGGAATAAGGTAGGGAAGAATTCAAATGCTCATTTTGACTGCCTCCAGAAGTTAGATCAGATGGCAAATTGGATTTGGTGCTAGGTCTTTCCCTTTAGGTTTTACCCCAACAATGTTTTCATTAGTTTCGCTCACTCTCGAAATCAAGCATTTTACAGCAGGTTGGAGCAGCCTGTATCTCAGCACAGGAATAAGGTAGGGAAGAATTCTAAGGCTCATTTTGACTGCCTCCAGAAGTTAGATCAGATGGCAAATTGGATTTGGTGCTAGGTCTTTCCCTTTAGGTTTTACCCCAACAATGTTTTCATTAGTTTCGCTCACTCTCGAAATCAAGCATTTTACAGCAGGTTGGAGCAGCCTGTATCTCAGCACAGGAATAAGGTAGGGAAGAATTCTAAGGCTCATTTTGACTGCCTCCAGAAGTTAGATCAGATGGCAAATTGGATTTGGTGCTAGGTCTTTCCCTTTAGGTTTTACCCCAACAATGTTTTCATTAGTTTCGCTCACTCTCGAAATCAAGCATTTTACAGCAGGTTGGAGCAGCCTGTATCTCAGCACAGGAATAAGGTAGGGAAGAATTCTAAGGATCATTTTGACTGCCTCCAGAAGTTAGATCAGATGGCAAATTGGATTTGGTGCTAGGTCTTTCCCTTTAGGTTTTACCCCAACAATGTTTTCATTAGTTTCGCTCACTCTCGAAATCAAGCATTTTACAGCAGGTTGGAGCAGCCTGTATCTCAGCACAGGAATAAGGTAGGGAAGAATTCTAAGGCTCATTTTGACTGCCTCCAGAAGTTAGATCAGATGGCAAATTGGATTTGGTGCTAGGTCTTTCCCTTTAGGTTTTACCCCAACAATGTTTTCATTAGTTTCGCTCACTCTCGAAATCAAGCATTGTACAGCAGGTTGGAGCAGCCTGTATCTCAGCACAGGAATAAGGTAGGGAAGAATTCTAAGGCTCATTTTGACTGCCTCCAGAAGTTAGATCAGATGGCAAATTGGATTTGGTGCTAGGTCTTTCCCTTTAGGTTTTACCCCAACAATGTTTTCATTAGTTTCGCTCACTCTCGAAATCAAGCATTTTACAGCAGGTTGGAGCAGCCTGTATCTCAGCACAGGAATAAGGTAGGGAAGAATTCTAAGGATCATTTTGACTGCCTCCAGAAGTTAGATCAGATGGCAAATTGGATTTGGTGCTAGGTCTTTCCCTTTAGGTTTTTACCCCAACAATGTTTTCATTAGTTTCGCTCACTCTCGAAATCAAGCATTTTTACAGCAGGTTGGAGCAGCCTGTATCTCAGCACAGGAATAAGGTAGGGAAGAATTCTAAGGCTCATTTTGACTGCCTCCAGAAGTTAGATCAGATGGCAAATTGGATTTGGTGCTAGGTCTTTCCCTTTAGGTTTTTACCCCAACAATGTTTTCATTAGTTTCGCTCACTCTCGAAATCAAGCATTTTACAGCAGGTTGGAGCAGCCTGTATCTCAGCACAGGAATAAGGTAGGGAAGAATTCTAAGGCTCATTTTGACTGCCTCCAGAAGTTAGATCAGATGGCAAATTGGATTTGGGTGCTAGGTCTTTCCCTTTAGGTTTTACCCCAACAATGTTTTCATTAGTTTCGCTCACTCTCGAAATCAAGCATTTTACAGCAGGTTGGAGCAGCCTGTATCTCAGCACAGGAATAAGGTAGGGAAGAATTCTAAGGATCATTTTGACTGCCTCCAGAAGTTAGATCAGATGGCAAATTGGATTTGGTGCTAGGTCTTTCCCTTTAGGTTTTACCCCAACAATGTTTTCATTAGTTTCGCTCACTCTCGAAATCAAGCATTTTACAGCAGGTTGGAGCAGCCTGTATCTCAGCACAGGAATAAGGTAGGGAAGAATTCAAATGCTCATTTTGACTGCCTCCAGAAGTTAGATCAGATGGCAAATTGGATTTGGTGCTAGGTCTTTCCCTTTAGGTTTTACCCCAACAATGTTTTCATTAGTTTCACTCACTCTCGAAATCAAGCATTTTACAGCAGGTTGGAGCAGCCTGTATCTCAGCACAGGAATAAGGTAGGGAAGAATTCTAAGGCTCATTTTGACTGCCTCCAGAAGTTAGATCAGATGGCAAATTGGATTTGGTGCTAGGTCTTTCCCTTTAGGTTTTACCCCAACAATGTTTTCATTAGTTTCGCTCACTCTCGAAATCAAGCATTTTACAGCAGGTTGGAGCAGCCTGTATCTCAGCACAGGAATAAGGTAGGGAAGAATTCTAAGGCTCATTTTGACTGCCTCCAGAAGTTAGATCAGATGGCAAATTGGATTTGGTGCTAGGTCTTTCCCTTTAGGTTTTACCCCAACAATGTTTTCATTAGTTTCGCTCACTCTCGAAATCAAGCATTTTACAGCAGGTTGGAGCAGCCTGTATCTCAGCACAGGAATAAGGTAGGGAAGAATTCTAAGGCTCATTTTGACTGCCTCCAGAAGTTAGATCAGATGGCAAATTGGATTTGGTGCTAGGTCTTTCCCTTTATGTTTTACCCCAACAATGTTTTCATTAGTTTCGCTCACTCTCGAAATCAAGCATTTTACAGCAGGTTGGAGCAGCCTGTATCTCAGCACAGGAATAAGGTAGGGAAGAATTCTAAGGATCATTTTGACTGCCTCCAGAAGTTAGATCAGATGGCAAATTGGATTTGGTGCTAGGTCTTTCCCTTTAGGTTTTACCCCAACAATGTTTTCATTAGTTTCGCTCACTCTCGAAATCAAGCATTTTACAGCAGGTTGGAGCAGCCTGTATCTCAGCACAGGAATAAGGTAGGGAAGAATTCTAAGGATCATTTTGACTGCCTCCAGAAGTTAGATCAGATGGCAAATTGGATTTGGTGCTAGGTCTTTCCCTTTAGGTTTTACCCCAACAATGTTTTCATTAGTTTCGCTCACTCTCGAAATCAAGCATTTTACAGCAGGTTGGAGCAGCCTGTATCTCAGCACAGGAATAAGGTAGGGAAGAATTCTAAGGATCATTTTGACTGCCTCCAGAAGTTAGATCAGATGGCAAATTGGATTTGGTGCTAGGTCTTTCCCTTTAGGTTTTACCCCAACAATGTTTTCATTAGTTTCGCTCACTCTCGAAATCAAGCATTTTACAGCAGGTTGGAGCAGCCTGTATCTCAGCACAGGAATAAGGTAGGGAAGAATTCTAAGGCTCATTTTGACTGCCTCCAGAAGTTAGATCAGATGGCAAATTGGATTTGGTGCTAGGTCTTTCCCTTTAGGTTTTACCCCAACAATATTTTCATTAGTTTCGCTCACTCTCGAAATCAAGCATTTTACAGCAGGTTGGAGCAGCCTGTATCTCAGCACAGGAATAAGGTAGGGAAGAATTCAAATGCTCATTTTGACTGCCTCCAGAAGTTAGATCAGATGGCAAATTGGATTTGGTGCTAGATCTTTCCCTTTAGGTTTTACCCCAACAATGTTTTCATTCGTTTCGCCCACTCTCGAAATCAAGCATTTTACAGCAGGTTGGAGCAGCCTGTATCTCAGCACAGGAATAAGGTAGGGAAGAATTCTAAGGATCATTTTGACTGCCTCCAGAAGTTAGATCAGATGGCAAATTGGATTTGGTGCTAGGTCTTTCCCTTTAGGTTTTACCCCAACAATGTTTTCATTAGTTTCGCTCACTCTCGAAATCAAGCATTTTACAGCAGGTTGGAGCAGCCTGTATCTCAGCACAGGAATAAGGTAGGGAAGAATTCTAAGGCTCATTTTGACTGCCTCCAGAAGTTAGATCAGATGGCAAATTGGATTTGGTGCTAGGTCTTTCCCTTTAGGTTTTACCCCAACAATGTTTTCATTAGTTTCGCTCACTCTCGAAATCAAGCATTTTACAGCAGGTTGGAGCAGCCTGTATCTCAGCACAGGAATAAGGTAGGGAAGAATTCTAAGGATCATTTTGACTGCCTCCAGAAGTTAGATCAGATGGCAAATTGGATTTGGTGCTAGGTCTTTCCCTTTAGGTTTTACCCCAACAATGTTTTCATTAGTTTCGCTCACTCTCGAAATCAAGCATTTTACAGCAGGTTGGAGCAGCCTGTATCTCAGCACAGGAATAAGGTAGGGAAGAATTCTAAGGCTCATTTTGACTGCCTCCAGAAGTTAGATCAGATGGCAAATTGGATTTGGTGCTAGGTCTTTCCCTTTAGGTTTTACCCCAACAATGTTTTCATTAGTTTCGCTCACTCTCGAAATCAAGCATTTTACAGCAGGTTGGAGCAGCCTGTATCTCAGCACAGGAATAAGGTAGGGAAGAATTCAAAGGCTCATTTTGACTGCCTCCAGAAGTTAGATCAGATGGCAAATTGGATTTGGTGCTAGGTCTTTCCCTTTAGGTTTTACCCCAACAATGTTTTCATTAGTTTCGCTCACTCTCGAAATCAAGCATTTTACAGCAGGTTGGAGCAGCCTGTATCTCAGCACAGGAATAAGGTAGGGAAAGAGTTCTAAGGCTCATTTTGACTGCCTCCAGAAGTTAGATCAGATGGCAAATTGGATTTGGTGCTAGGTCTTTCCCTTTAGGTTTTACCCCAACAATGTTTTCATTAGTTTCGCTCACTCTCGAAATCAAGCATTTTACAGCAGGTTGGAGCAGCCTGTATCTCAGCACAGGAATAAGGTAGGGAAGAATTCTAAGGCTCATTTTGACTGCCTCCAGAAGTTAGATCAGATGGCAAATTGGATTTGGTGCTAGGTCTTTCCCTTTAGGTTTTACCCCAACAATGTTTTCATTAGTTTCGCTCACTCTCGAAATCAAGCATTTTACAGCAGGTTGGAGCAGCCTGTATCTCAGCACAGGAATAAGGTAGGGAAGAATTCTAAGGATCATTTTGACTGCCTCCAGAAGTTAGATCAGATGGCAAATTGGATTTGGTGCTAGGTCTTTCCCTTTAGGTTTTACCCCAACAATGTTTTCATTAGTTTCGCTCACTCTCGAAATCAAGCATTTTACAGCAGGTTGGAGCAGCCTGTATCTCAGCACAGGAATAAGGTAGGGAAGAATTCTAAGGCTCATTTTTGACTGCCTCCAGAAGTTAGATCAGATGGCAAATTGGATTTGGTGCTAGGTCTTTCCCTTTAGGTTTTACCCCAACAATGTTTTCATTAGTTTCGCTCACTCTCGAAATCAAGCATTTTACAGCAGGTTGGAGCAGCCTGTATCTCAGCACAGGAATAAGGTAGGGAAGAATTCTAAGGCTCATTTTGACTGCCTCCAGAAGTTAGATCAGATGGCAAATTGGATTTGGGTGCTAGGTCTTTCCCTTTAGGTTTTACCCCAACAATGTTTTCATTAGTTTCGCTCACTCTCGAAATCAAGCATTTTACAGCAGGTTGGAGCAGCCTGTATCTCAGCACAGGAATAAGGTAGGGAAGAATTCTAAGGCTCATTTTGACTGCCTCCAGAAGTTAGATCAGATGGCAAATTGGATTTGGTGCTAGGTCTTTCCCTTTAGGTTTTACCCCAACAATGTTTTCATTAGTTTCGCTCACTCTCGAAATCAAGCATTTTACAGCAGGTTGGAGCAGCCTGTATCTCAGCACAGGAATAAGGTAGGGAAGAATTCTAAGGCTCATTTTGACTGCCTCCAGAAGTTAGATCAGATGGCAAATTGGATTTGGTGCTAGGTCTTTCCCTTTAGGTTTTTACCCCAACAATGTTTTCATTAGTTTCGCTCACTCTCGAAATCAAGCATTTTACAGCAGGTTGGAGCAGCCTGTATCTCAGCACAGGAATAAGGTAGGGAAGAATTCTAAGGCTCATTTTGACTGCCTCCAGAAGTTAGATCAGATGGCAAATTGGATTTGGTGCTAGGTCTTTCCCTTTAGGTTTTACCCCAACAATGTTTTCATTAGTTTCGCTCACTCTCGAAATCAAGCATTTTACAGCAGGTTGGAGCAGCCTGTATCTCAGCACAGGAATAAGGTAGGGAAGAATTCTAAGGCTCATTTTGACTGCCTCCAGAAGTTAGATCAGATGGCAAATTGGATTTGGTGCTAGGTCTTTCCCTTTAGGTTTTACCCAAACAATGTTTTCATTAGTTTCGCTCACTCTCGAAATCAAGCATTTTACAGCAGGTTGGAGCAGCCTGTATCTCAGCACAGGAATAAGGTAGGGAAGAATTCTAAGGCTCATTTTGACTGCCTCCAGAAGTTAGATCAGATGGCAAATTGGATTTGGTGCTAGGTCTTTCCCCTTTAGGTTTTACCCCAACAATGTTTTCATTAGTTTCACTCACTCTCGAAATCAAGCATTTTACAGCAGGTTGGAGCAGCCTGTATCTCAGCACAGGAATAAGGTAGGGAAGAATTCTAAGGCTCATTTTGACTGCCTCCAGAAGTTAGATCAGATGGCAAATTGGATTTGGTGCTAGGTCTTTCCCTTTAGGTTTTACCCCCAACAATGTTTTCATTAGTTTCGCTCACTCTCGAAATCAAGCATTTTACAGCAGGTTGGAGCAGCCTGTATCTCAGCACAGGAATAAGGTAGGGAAGAATTCTAAGGATCATTTTGACTGCCTCCAGAAGTTAGATCAGATGGCAAATTGGATTTGGTGCTAGGTCTTTCCCTTTAGGTTTTACCCCCAACAATGTTTTCATTAGTTTCGCTCACTCTCGAAATCAAGCATTTTACAGCAGGTTGGAGCAGCCTGTATCTCAGCACAGGAATAAGGTAGGGAAGAATTCTAAGGCTCATTTTGACTGCCTCCAGAAGTTAGATCAGATGGCAAATTGGATTTGGTGCTAGGTCTTTCCCTTTAGGTTTTACCCCCAACAATGTTTTCATTAGTTTCGCTCACTCTCGAAATCAAGCATTTTACAGCAGGTTGGAGCAGCCTGTATCTCAGCACAGGAATAAGGTAGGGAAGAATTCTAAGGCTCATTTTGACTGCCTCCAGAAGTTAGATCAGATGGCAAATTGGATTTGGTGCTAGGTCTTTCCCTTTAGGTTTTACCCCAACAATGTTTTCATTAGTTTCGCTCACTCTCGAAATCAAGCATTTTACAGCAGGTTGGAGCAGCCTGTATCTCAGCACAGGAATAAGGTAGGGAAGAATTCTAAGGATCATTTTGACTGCCTCCAGAAGTTAGATCAGATGGCAAATTGGATTTGGTGCTAGGTCTTTCCCTTTAGGTTTTACCCCAACAATGTTTTTCATTAGTTTCGCTCACTCTCGAAATCAAGCATTTTACAGCAGGTTGGAGCAGCCTGTATCTCAGCACAGGAATAAGGTAGGGAAGAATTCTAAGGATCATTTTGACTGCCTCCAGAAGTTAGATCAGATGGCAAATTGGATTTGGTGCTAGGTCTTTCCCTTTAGGTTTTACCCCAACAATGTTTTCATTAGTTTCGCTCACTCTCGAAATCAAGCATTTTACAGCAGGTTGGAGCAGCCTGTATCTCAGCACAGGAATAAGGTAGGGAAGAATTCTAAGGATCATTTTGACTGCCTCCAGAAGTTAGATCAGATGGCAAATTGGATTTGGTGCTAGGTCTTTCCCTTTAGGTTTTACCCCAACAATGTTTTCATTAGTTTCGCTCACTCTCGAAATCAAGCATTTTACAGCAGGTTGGAGCAGCCTGTATCTCAGCACAGGAATAAGGTAGGGAAGAATTCTAAGGCTCATTTTGACTGCCTCCAGAAGTTAGATCAGATGGCAAATTGGATTTGGTGCTAGGTCTTTCCCTTTAGGTTTTACCCCAACAATGTTTTCATTAGTTTCGCTCACTCTCGAAATCAAGCATTTTACAGCAGGTTGGAGCAGCCTGTATCTCAGCACAGGAATAAGGTAGGGAAGAATTCAAAGGCTCATTTTGACTGCCTCCAGAAGTTAGATCAGATGGCAAATTGGATTTGGTGCTAGGTCTTTCCCTTTAGGTTTTACCCCAACAATGTTTTCATTAGTTTCGCTCACTCTCGAAATCAAGCATTTTACAGCAGGTTGGAGCAGCCTGTATCTCAGCACAGGAATAAGGTAGGGAAGAGTTCTAAGGCTCATTTTGACTGCCTCCAGAAGTTAGATCAGATGGCAAATTGGATTTGGTGCTAGGTCTTTCCCTTTAGGTTTTACCCCAACAATGTTTTCATTAGTTTCGCTCACTCTCGAAATCAAGCATTTTTACAGCAGGTTGGAGCAGCCTGTATCTCAGCACAGGAATAAGGTAGGGAAGAATTCTAAGGCTCATTTTGACTGCCTCCAGAAGTTAGATCAGATGGCAAATTGGATTTGGTGCTAGGTCTTTCCCTTTAGGTTTTTACCCCAACAATGTTTTCATTAGTTTCGCTCACTCTCGAAATCAAGCATTTTACAGCAGGTTGGAGCAGCCTGTATCTCAGCACAGGAATAAGGTAGGGAAGAATTCAAATGCTCATTTTGACTGCCTCCAGAAGTTAGATCAGATGGCAAATTGGATTTGGTGCTAGGTCTTTCCCTTTAGGTTTTACCCCAACAATGTTTTCATTAGTTTCGCTCACTCTCGAAATCAAGCATTTTACAGCAGGTTGGAGCAGCCAGTATCTCAGCACAGGAATAAGGTAGGGAAGAATTCTAAGGCTCATTTTGACTGCCTCCAGAAGTTAGATCAGATGGCAAATTGGATTTGGTGCTAGGTCTTTCCCTTTAGGTTTTACCCCAACAATGTTTTCATTAGTTTCGCTCACTCTCGAAATCAAGCATTTTACAGCAGGTTGGAGCAGCCTGTATCTCAGCACAGGAATAAGGTAGGGAAGAATTCTAAGGATCATTTTGACTGCCTCCAGAAGTTAGATCAGATGGCAAATTGGATTTGGTGCTAGGTCTTTCCCTTTAGGTTTTACCCCAACAATGTTTTCATTAGTTTCGCTCACTCTCGAAATCAAGCATTTTACAGCAGGTTGGAGCAGCCTGTATCTCAGCACAGGAATAAGGTAGGGAAGAATTCTAAGGCTCATTTTGACTGCCTCCAGAAGTTAGATCAGATGGCAAATTGGATTTGGTGCTAGGTCTTTCCCTTTAGGTTTTACCCCAACAATGTTTTCATTAGTTTCGCTCACTCTCGAAATCAAGCATTTTACAGCAGGTTGGAGCAGCCTGTATCTCAGCACAGGAATAAGGTAGGGAAGAATTCTAAGGATCATTTTGACTGCCTCCAGAAGTTAGATCAGATGGCAAATTGGATTTGGTGCTAGGTCTTTCCCTTTGGGTTTTACCCCAACAATGTTTTCATTAGTTTCGCTCACTCTCGAAATCAAGCATTTTACAGCAGGTTGGAGCAGCCTGTATCTCAGCACAGGAATAAGGTAGGGAAGAATTCTAAGGCTCATTTTGACTGCCTCCAGAAGTTAGATCAGATGGCAAATTGGATTTGGTGCTAGGTCTTTCCCTTTAGGTTTTACCCCAACATTGTTTTCATTAGTTTCGCTCACTCTCGAAATCAAGCATTTTACAGCAGGTTGGAGCAGCCTGTATCTCAGCACAGGAATAAGGTAGGGAAGAATTCAAATGCTCATTTTGACTGCCTCCAGAAGTTAGATCAGATGGCAAATTGGATTTGGTGCTAGGTCTTTCCCTTTAGGTTTTACCCCAACAATGTTTTCATTAGTTTCGCTCACTCTCGAAATCAAGCATTTTACAGCAGGTTGGAGCAGCCTGTATCTCAGCACAGGAATAAGGTAGGGAAGAATTCTAAGGATCATTTTGACTGCCTCCAGAAGTTAGATCAGATGGCAAATTGGATTTGGTGCTAGGTCTTTCCCTTTAGGTTTTACCCCAACAATGTTTTCATTAGTTTCGCTCACTCTCGAAATCAAGCATTTTACAGCAGGTTGGAGCAGCCTGTATCTCAGCACAGGAATAAGGTAGGGAAGAATTCTAAGGATCATTTTGACTGCCTCCAGAAGTTAGATCAGATGGCAAATTGGATTTGGTGCTAGGTCTTTCCCTTTAGGTTTTACCCCAACAATGTTTTCATTAGTTTCGCTCACTCTCGAAATCAAGCATTTTACAGCAGGTTGGAGCAGCCTGTATCTCAGCACAGGAATAAGGTAGGGAAGAATTCTAAGGCTCATTTTGACTGCCTCCAGAAGTTAGATCAGATGGCAAATTGGATTTGGTGCTAGGTCTTTCCCTTTAGGTTTTACCCCAACAATGTTTTCATTAGTTTCGCTCACTCTCGAAATCAAGCATTTTACAGCAGGTTGGAGCAGCCTGTATCTCAGCACAGGAATAAGGTAGGGAAGAATTCTAAGGATCATTTTGACTGCCTCCAGAAGTTAGATCAGATGGCAAATTGGATTTGGTGCTAGGTCTTTCCCTTTAGGTTTTACCCCAACAATGTTTTCATTAGTTTCGCTCACTCTCGAAATCAAGCATTTTACAGCAGGTTGGAGCAGCCTGTATCTCAGCACAGGAATAAGGTAGGGAAGAATTCTAAGGCTCATTTTGACTGCCTCCAGAAGTTAGATCAGATGGCAAATTGGATTTGGTGCTAGGTCTTTCCCTTTAGGTTTTACCCCAACAATGTTTTCATTAGTTTCGCTCACTCTCGAAATCAAGCATTTTACAGCAGGTTGGAGCAGCCTGTATCTCAGCACAGGAATAAGGTAGGGAAGAATTCTAAGGATCATTTTGACTGCCTCCAGAAGTTAGATCAGATGGCAAATTGGATTTGGTGCTAGGTCTTTCCCTTTAGGTTTTACCCCAACAATGTTTTCATTAGTTTCGCTCACTCTCGAAATCAAGCATTTTACAGCAGGTTGGAGCAGCCTGTATCTCAGCACAGGAATAAGGTAGGGAAGAATTCTAAGGCTCATTTTGACTGCCTCCAGAAGTTAGATCAGATGGCAAATTGGATTTGGTGCTAGGTCTTTCCCTTTAGGTTTTACCCCAACAATATTTTCATTAGTTTCGCTCACTCTCGAAATCAAGCATTTTACAGCAGGTTGGAGCAGCCTGTATCTCAGCACAGGAATAAGGTAGGGAAGAATTCTAAGGCTCATTTTGACTGCCTCCAGAAGTTAGATCAGATGGCAAATTGGATTTGGTGCTAGATCTTTCCCTTTAGGTTTTACCCCAACAATGTTTTCATTAGTTTCGCCCACTCTCGAAATCAAGCATTTTACAGCAGGTTGGAGCAGCCTGTATCTCAGCACAGGAATAAGGTAGGGAAGAATTCTAAGGATCATTTTGACTGCCTCCAGAAGTTAGATCAGATGGCAAATTGGATTTGGTGCTAGGTCTTTCCCTTTAGGTTTTACCCCAACAATGTTTTCATTAGTTTCGCTCACTCTCGAAATCAAGCATTTTACAGCAGGTTGGAGCAGCCTGTATCTCAGCACAGGAATAAGGTAGGGAAGAATTCTAAGGATCATTTTGACTGCCTCCAGAAGTTAGATCAGATGGCAAATTGGATTTGGTGCTAGGTCTTTCCCTTTAGGTTTTACCCCAACAATGTTTTCATTAGTTTCGCTCACTCTCGAAATCAAGCATTTTACAGCAGGTTGGAGCAGCCTGTATCTCAGCACAGGAATAAGGTAGGGAAGAATTCTAAGGCTCATTTTGACTGCCTCCAGAAGTTAGATCAGATGGCAAATTGGATTTGGTGCTAGGTCTTTCCCTTTAGGTTTTACCCCAACAATGTTTTCATTAGTTTCGCTCACTCTCGAAATCAAGCATTTTACAGCAGGTTGGAGCAGCCTGTATCTCAGCACAGGAATAAGGTAGGGAAGAATTCTAAGGCTCATTTTGACTGCCTCCAGAAGTTAGATCAGATGGCAAATTGGATTTGGTGCTAGGTCTTTCCCTTTAGGTTTTACCCCAACAATGTTTTCATTAGTTTCGCTCACTCTCGAAATCAAGCATTTTACAGCAGGTTGGAGCAGCCTGTATCTCAGCACAGGAATAAGGTAGGGAAGAATTCTAAGGCTCATTTTGACTGCCTCCAGAAGTTAGATCAGATGGCAAATTGGATTTGGTGCTAGGTCTTTCCCTTTAGGTTTTACCCCAACAATGTTTTCATTAGTTTCGCTCACTCTCGAAATCAAGCATTTTACAGCAGGTTGGAGCAGCCTGTATCTCAGCACAGGAATAAGGTAGGGAAGAATTCTAAGGCTCATTTTGACTGCCTCCAGAAGTTAGATCAGATGGCAAATTGGATTTGGTGCTAGGTCTTTCCCTTTAGGTTTTACCCCAACAATGTTTTCATTAGTTTCGCTCACTCTCGAAATCAAGCATTTTACAGCAGGTTGGAGCAGCCTGTATCTCAGCACAGGAATAAGGTAGGGAAGAATTCTAAGGCTCATTTTGACTGCCTCCAGAAGTTAGATCAGATGGCAAATTGGATTTGGTGCTAGGTCTTTCCCTTTAGGTTTTACCCCAACAATGTTTTCATTAGTTTCGCTCACTCTCGAAATCAAGCATTTTACAGCAGGTTGGAGCAGCCTGTATCTCAGCACAGGAATAAGGTAGGGAAGAATTCTAAGGATCATTTTGACTGCCTCCAGAAGTTAGATCAGATGGCAAATTGGATTTGGTGCTAGGTCTTTCCCTTTAGGTTTTACCCCAACAATGTTTTCATTAGTTTCGCTCACTCTCGAAATCAAGCATTTTACAGCAGGTTGGAGCAGCCTGTATCTCAGCACAGGAATAAGGTAGGGAAGAATTCAAATGCTCATTTTGACTGCCTCCAGAAGTTAGATCAGATGGCAAATTGGATTTGGTGCTAGATCTTTCCCTTTAGGTTTTACCCCAACAATGTTTTCATTAGTTTCGCTCACTCTCGAAATCAAGCATTTTACAGCAGGTTGGAGCAGCCTGTATCTCAGCACAGGAATAAGGTAGGGAAGAATTCTAAGGATCATTTTGACTGCCTCCAGAAGTTAGATCAGATGGCAAATTGGATTTGGTGCTAGGTCTTTCCCTTTAGGTTTTACCCCAACAATGTTTTCATTAGTTTCGCTCACTCTCGAAATCAAGCATTTTACAGCAGGTTGGAGCAGCCTGTATCTCAGCACAGGAATAAGGTAGGGAAGAATTCTAAGGCTCATTTTGACTGCCTCCAGAAGTTAGATCAGATGGCAAATTGGATTTGGTGCTAGGTCTTTCCCTTTAGGTTTTACCCCAACAATGTTTTCATTAGTTTCGCTCACTCTCGAAATCAAGCATTTTACAGCAGGTTGGAGCAGCCTGTATCTCAGCACAGGAATAAGGTAGGGAAGAATTCTAAGGCTCATTTTGACTGCCTCCAGAAGTTAGATCAGATGGCAATTTGGATTTGGTGCTAGGTCTTTCCCTTTAGGTTTTACCCCAACAATGTTTTCATTAGTTTCGCTCACTCTCGAAATCAAGCATTTTACAGCAGGTTGGAGCAGCCTGTATCTCAGCACAGGAATAAGGTAGGGAAGAATTCTAAGGCTCATTTTGACTGCCTCCAGAAGTTAGATCAGATGGCAAATTGGATTTGGTGCTAGGTCTTTCCCTTTAGGTTTTACCCCAACAATGTTTTCATTAGTTTCGCTCACTCTCGAAATCAAGCATTTTACAGCAGGTTGGAGCAGCCTGTATCTCAGCACAGGAATAAGGTAGGGAAGAATTCTAAGGCTCATTTTGACTGCCTCCAGAAGTTAGATCAGATGGCAAATTGGATTTGGTGCTAGGTCTTTCCCTTTAGGTTTTACCCCAACAATGTTTTCATTAGTTTCGCTCACTCTCGAAATCAAGCATTTTACAGCAGGTTGGAGCAGCCTGTATCTCAGCACAGGAATAAGGTAGGGAAGAATTCTAAGGCTCATTTTGACTGCCTCCAGAAGTTAGATCAGATGGCAAATTGGATTTGGTGCTAGGTCTTTCCCTTTAGGTTTTACCCCAACAATGTTTTCATTAGTTTCGCTCACTCTCGAAATCAAGCATTTTACAGCAGGTTGGAGCAGCCTGTATCTCAGCACAGGAATAAGGTAGGGAAGAATTCTAAGGATCATTTTGACTGCCTCCAGAAGTTAGATCAGATGGCAAATTGGATTTGGTGCTAGGTCTTTCCCTTTAGGTTTTACCCCAACAATGTTTTCATTAGTTTCGCTCACTCTCGAAATCAAGCATTTTACAGCAGGTTGGAGCAGCCTGTATCTCAGCACAGGAATAAGGTAGGGAAGAATTCTAAGGATCATTTTGACTGCCTCCAGAAGTTAGATCAGATGGCAAATTGGATTTGGTGCTAGGTCTTTCCCTTTAGGTTTTACCCCAACAATGTTTTCATTAGTTTCGCTCACTCTCGAAATCAAGCATTTTACAGCAGGTTGGAGCAGCCTGTATCTCAGCACAGGAATAAGGTAGGGAAGAATTCTAAGGCTCATTTTGACTGCCTCCAGAAGTTAGATCAGATGGCAATTTGGATTTGGTGCTAGGTCTTTCCCTTTAGGTTTTACCCCAACAATGTTTTCATTAGTTTCGCTCACTCTCGAAATCAAGCATTTTACAGCAGGTTGGAGCAGCCTGTATCTCAGCACAGGAATAAGGTAGGGAAGAATTCTAAGGATCATTTTGACTGCCTCCAGAAGTTAGATCAGATGGCAAATTGGATTTGGTGCTAGGTCTTTCCCTTTAGGTTTTACCCCAACAATGTTTTCATTAGTTTCGCTCACTCTCGAAATCAAGCATTTTACAGCAGGTTGGAGCAGCCTGTATCTCAGCACAGGAATAAGGTAGGGAAGAATTCTAAGGCTCATTTTGACTGCCTCCAGAAGTTAGATCAGATGGCAAATTGGATTTGGTGCTAGGTCTTTCCCTTTAGGTTTTACCCCAACAATGTTTTCATTAGTTTCGCTCACTCTCGAAATCAAGCATTTTACAGCAGGTTGGAGCAGCCTGTATCTCAGCACAGGAATAAGGTAGGGAAGAATTCTAAGGATCATTTTGACTGCCTCCAGAAGTTAGATCAGATGGCAAATTGGATTTGGTGCTAGGTCTTTCCCTTTAGGTTTTACCCCAACAATGTTTTCATTAGTTTCGCTCACTCTCGAAATCAAGCATTTTACAGCAGGTTGGAGCAGCCTGTATCTCAGCACAGGAATAAGGTAGGGAAGAATTCTAAGGCTCATTTTGACTGCCTCCAGAAGTTAGATCAGATGGCAAATTGGATTTGGTGCTAGGTCTTTCCCTTTAGGTTTTACCCCAACAATGTTTTCATTAGTTTCGCTCACTCTCGAAATCAAGCATTTTACAGCAGGTTGGAGCAGCCTGTATCTCAGCACAGGAATAAGGTAGGGAAGAATTCTAAGGCTCATTTTGACTGCCTCCAGAAGTTAGATCAGATGGCAAATTGGATTTGGTGCTAGGTCTTTCCCTTTAGGTTTTACCCCAACAATGTTTTCGTTAGTTTCGCTCACTCTCGAAATCAAGCATTTTACAGCAGGTTGGAGCAGCCTGTATCTCAGCACAGGAATAAGGTAGGGAAGAATTCTAAGGATCATTTTGACTGCCTCCAGAAGTTAGATCAGATGGCAAATTGGATTTGGTGCTAGGTCTTTCCCTTTAGGTTTTACCCCAACAATGTTTTCATTAGTTTCGCTCACTCTCGAAATCAAGCATTTTACAGCAGGTTGGAGCAGCCTGTATCTCAGCACAGGAATAAGGTAGGGAAGAATTCTAAGGATCATTTTGACTGCCTCCAGAAGTTAGATCAGATGGCAAATTGGATTTGGTGCTAGGTCTTTCCCTTTAGGTTTTACCCCAACAATGTTTTCATTAGTTTCACTCACTCTCGAAATCAAGCATTTTACAGCAGGTTGGAGCAGCCTGTATCTCAGCACAGGAATAAGGTAGGGAAGAATTCTAAGGCTCATTTTGACTGCCTCCAGAAGTTAGATCAGATGGCAAATTGGATTTGGTGCTAGGTCTTTCCCTTTAGGTTTTACCCCAACAATGTTTTCATTAGTTTCGCTCACTCTCGAAATCAAGCATTTTACAGCAGGTTGGAGCAGCCTGTATCTCAGCACAGGAATAAGGTAGGGAAGAATTCTAAGGCTCATTTTGACTGCCTCCAGAAGTTAGATCAGATGGCAAATTGGATTTGGTGCTAGGTCTTTCCCTTTAGGTTTTACCCCAACAATGTTTTCATTAGTTTCGCTCACTCTCGAAATCAAGCATTTTACAGCAGGTTGGAGCAGCCTGTATCTCAGCACAGGAATAAGGTAGGGAAGAATTCAAATGCTCATTTTGACTGCCTCCGGAAGTTAGATCAGATGGCAAATTGGATTTGGTGCTAGGTCTTTCCCTTTAGGTTTTACCCCAACAATGTTTTCATTAGTTTCGCTCACTCTCGAAATCAAGCATTTTACAGCAGGTTGGAGCAGCCTGTATCTCAGCACAGGAATAAGGTAGGGAAGAATTCTAAGGCTCATTTTGACTGCCTCCAGAAGTTAGATCAGATGGCAAATTGGATTTGGTGCTAGGTCTTTCCCTTTAGGTTTTACCCCAACAATGTTTTCATTAGTTTCGCTCACTCTCGAAATCAAGCATTTTACAGCAGGTTGGAGCAGCCTGTATCTCAGCACAGGAATAAGGTAGGGAAGAATTCTAAGGATCATTTTGACTGCCTCCAGAAGTTAGATCAGATGGCAAATTGGATTTGGTGCTAGGTCTTTCCCTTTAGGTTTTACCCCAACAATGTTTTCATTAGTTTCGCTCACTCTCGAAATCAAGCATTTTACAGCAGGTTGGAGCAGCCTGTATCTCAGCACAGGAATAAGGTAGGGAAGAATTCTAAGGCTCATTTTGACTGCCTCCAGAAGTTAGATCAGATGGCAAATTGGATTTGGTGCTAGGTCTTTCCCTTTAGGTTTTACCCCAACAATGTTTTCATTAGTTTCGCTCACTCTCGAAATCAAGCATTTTACAGCAGGTTGGAGCAGCCTGTATCTCAGCACAGGAATAAGGTAGGGAAGAATTCTAAGGATCATTTTGACTGCCTCCAGAAGTTAGATCAGATGGCAAATTGGATTTGGTGCTAGGTCTTTCCCTTTAGGTTTTACCCCAACAATGTTTTCATTAGTTTCGCTCACTCTCGAAATCAAGCATTTTACAGCAGGTTGGAGCAGCCTGTATCTCAGCACAGGAATAAGGTAGGGAAGAATTCTAAGGATCATTTTGACTGCCTCCAGAAGTTAGATCAGATGGCAAATTGGATTTGGTGCTAGGTCTTTCCCTTTAGGTTTTACCCCAACAATGTTTTCATTAGTTTCGCTCACTCTCGAAATCAAGCATTTTACAGCAGGTTGGAGCAGCCTGTATCTCAGCACAGGAATAAGGTAGGGAAGAATTCTAAGGATCATTTTGACTGCCTCCAGAAGTTAGATCAGATGGCAAATTGGATTTGGTGCTAGGTCTTTCCCTTTAGGTTTTACCCCAACAATGTTTTCATTAGTTTCGCTCACTCTCGAAATCAAGCATTTTACAGCAGGTTGGAGCAGCCTGTATCTCAGCACAGGAATAAGGTAGGGAAGAATTCTAAGGATCATTTTGACTGCCTCCAGAAGTTAGATCAGATGGCAAATTGGATTTGGTGCTAGGTCTTTCCCTTTAGGTTTTACCCCAACAATGTTTTCATTAGTTTCGCTCACTCTCGAAATCAAGCATTTTACAGCAGGTTGGAGCAGCCTGTATCTCAGCACAGGAATAAGGTAGGGAAGAATTCTAAGGCTCATTTTGACTGCCTCCAGAAGTTAGATCAGATGGCAAATTGGATTTGGTGCTAGGTCTTTCCCTTTAGGTTTTACCCCAACAATGTTTTCATTAGTTTCGCTCACTCTCGAAATCAAGCATTTTACAGCAGGTTGGAGCAGCCTGTATCTCAGCACAGGAATAAGGTAGGGAAGAATTCTAAGGATCATTTTGACTGCCTCCAGAAGTTAGATCAGATGGCAAATTGGATTTGGTGCTAGGTCTTTCCCTTTAGGTTTTACCCCAACAATGTTTTCATTAGTTTCGCTCACTCTCGAAATCAAGCATTTTACAGCAGGTTGGAGCAGCCTGTATCTCAGCACAGGAATAAGGTAGGGAAGAATTCTAAGGCTCATTTTGACTGCCTCCAGAAGTTAGATCAGATGGCAAATTGGATTTGGTGCTAGGTCTTTCCCTTTAGGTTTTACCCCAACAATGTTTTCATTAGTTTCGCTCACTCTCGAAATCAAGCATTTTACAGCAGGTTGGAGCAGCCTGTATCTCAGCACAGGAATAAGGTAGGGAAGAATTCTAAGGCTCATTTTGACTGCCTCCAGAAGTTAGATCAGATGGCAAATTGGATTTGGTGCTAGGTCTTTCCCTTTAGGTTTTACCCCAACAATGTTTTCGTTAGTTTCGCTCACTCTCGAAATCAAGCATTTTACAGCAGGTTGGAGCAGCCTGTATCTCAGCACAGGAATAAGGTAGGGAAGAATTCTAAGGATCATTTTGACTGCCTCCAGAAGTTAGATCAGATGGCAAATTGGATTTGGTGCTAGGTCTTTCCCTTTAGGTTTTACCCCAACAATGTTTTCATTAGTTTCGCTCACTCTCGAAATCAAGCATTTTACAGCAGGTTGGAGCAGCCTGTATCTCAGCACAGGAATAAGGTAGGGAAGAATTCTAAGGATCATTTTGACTGCCTCCAGAAGTTAGATCAGATGGCAAATTGGATTTGGTGCTAGGTCTTTCCCTTTAGGTTTTACCCCAACAATGTTTTCATTAGTTTCGCTCACTCTCGAAATCAAGCATTTTACAGCAGGTTGGAGCAGCCTGTATCTCAGCACAGGAATAAGGTAGGGAAGAATTCTAAGGCTCATTTTGACTGCCTCCAGAAGTTAGATCAGATGGCAAATTGGATTTGGTGCTAGGTCTTTCCCTTTAGGTTTTACCCCAACAATGTTTTCATTAGTTTCGCTCACTCTTGAAATCAAGCATTTTACAGCAGGTTGGAGCAGCCTGTATCTCAGCACAGGAATAAGGTAGGGAAGAATTCTAAGGCTCATTTTGACTGCCTCCAGAAGTTAGATCAGATGGCAAATTGGATTTGGTGCTAGGTCTTTCCCTTTAGGTTTTACCCCAACAATGTTTTCATTAGTTTCGCTCACTCTCGAAATCAAGCATTTTACAGCAGGTTGGAGCAGCCTGTATCTCAGCACAGGAATAAGGTAGGGAAGAATTCAAATGCTCATTTTGACTGCCTCCAGAAGTTAGATCAGATGGCAAATTGGATTTGGTGCTAGGTCTTTCCCTTTAGGTTTTACCCCAACAATGTTTTCATTAGTTTCGCTCACTCTCGAAATCAAGCATTTTACAGCAGGTTGGAGCAGCCTGTATCTCAGCACAGGAATAAGGTAGGGAAGAATTCTAAGGCTCATTTTGACTGCCTCCAGAAGTTAGATCAGATGGCAAATTGGATTTGGTGCTAGGTCTTTCCCTTTAGGTTTTACCCCAACAATGTTTTCATTAGTTTCGCTCACTCTCGAAATCAAGCATTTAACAGCAGGTTGGAGCAGCCTGTATCTCAGCACAGGAATAAGGTAGGGAAGAATTCTAAGGCTCATTTTGACTGCCTCCAGAAGTTAGATCAGATGGCAAATTGGATTTGGTGCTAGGTCTTTCCCTTTAGGTTTTACCCCAACAATGTTTTCATTAGTTTCGCTCACTCTCGAAATCAAGCATTTTACAGCAGGTTGGAGCAGCCTGTATCTCAGCACAGGAATAAGGTAGGGAAGAATTCTAAGGCTCATTTTGACTGCCTCCAGAAGTTAGATCAGATGGCAAATTGGATTTGGTGCTAGGTCTTTCCCTTTAGGTTTTACCCCAACAATGTTTTCATTAGTTTCGCTCACTCTCGAAATCAAGCATTTTACAGCAGGTTGGAGCAGCCTGTATCTCAGCACAGGAATAAGGTAGGGAAGAATTCTAAGGCTCATTTTGACTGCCTCCAGAAGTTAGATCAGATGGCAAATTGGATTTGGTGCTAGGTCTTTCCCTTTAGGTTTTACCCCAACAATGTTTTCATTAGTTTCGCTCACTCTCGAAATCAAGCATTTTACAGCAGGTTGGAGCAGCCTGTATCTCAGCACAGGAATAAGGTAGGGAAGAATTCTAAGGCTCATTTTGACTGCCTCCAGAAGTTAGATCAGATGGCAAATTGGATTTGGTGCTAGGTCTTTCCCTTTAGGTTTTACCCCAACAATGTTTTCATTAGTTTCGCTCACTCTCGAAATCAAGCATTTTACAGCAGGTTGGAGCAGCCTGTATCTCAGCACAGGAATAAGGTAGGGAAGAATTCAAATGCTCATTTTGACTGCCTCCGGAAGTTAGATCAGATGGCAAATTGGATTTGGTGCTAGGTCTTTCCCTTTAGGTTTTACCCCAACAATGTTTTCATTAGTTTCGCTCACTCTCGAAATCAAGCATTTTACAGCAGGTTGGAGCAGCCTGTATCTCAGCACAGGAATAAGGTAGGGAAGAATTCTAAGGATCATTTTGACTGCCTCCAGAAGTTAGATCAGATGGCAAATTGGATTTGGTGCTAGGTCTTTCCCTTTAGGTTTTACCCCAACAATGTTTTCATTAGTTTCGCTCACTCTCGAAATCAAGCATTTTACAGCAGGTTGGAGCAGCCTGTATCTCAGCACAGGAATAAGGTAGGGAAGAATTCTAAGGATCATTTTGACTGCCTCCAGAAGTTAGATCAGATGGCAAATTGGATTTGGTGCTAGGTCTTTCCCTTTAGGTTTTACCCCAACAATGTTTTCATTAGTTTCGCTCACTCTCGAAATCAAGCATTTTACAGCAGGTTGGAGCAGCCTGTATCTCAGCACAGGAATAAGGTAGGGAAGAATTCTAAGGCTCATTTTGACTGCCTCCAGAAGTTAGATCAGATGGCAAATTGGATTTGGTGCTAGGTCTTTCCCTTTAGGTTTTTACCCCAACAATGTTTTCATTAGTTTCGCTCACTCTCGAAATCAAGCATTTTACAGCAGGTTGGAGCAGCCTGTATCTCAGCACAGGAATAAGGTAGGGAAGAATTCTAAGGATCATTTTGACTGCCTCCAGAAGTTAGATCAGATGGCAAATTGGATTTGGTGCTAGGTCTTTCCCTTTAGGTTTTACCCCAACAATGTTTTCATTAGTTTCGCTCACTCTCGAAATCAAGCATTTTACAGCAGGTTGGAGCAGCCTGTATCTCAGCACAGGAATAAGGTAGGGAAGAATTCTAAGGATCATTTTGACTGCCTCCAGAAGTTAGATCAGATGGCAAATTGGATTTGGTGCTAGGTCTTTCCCTTTAGGTTTTACCCCAACAATGTTTTCATTAGTTTCGC
Organism: Melanerpes formicivorus; assembly: GCF_026170545.1. Taxonomy (NCBI): domain Eukaryota; kingdom Metazoa; phylum Chordata; class Aves; order Piciformes; family Picidae; genus Melanerpes; species Melanerpes formicivorus. Next base: position 54,781 of record NW_027143398.1, read on the forward strand.
TCACTCTCGAAATCAAGCATTTTACAGCAGGTTGGAGCAGCCTGTATCTCAGCACAGGAATAAGGTAGGGAAGAATTCTAAGGATCATTTTGACTGCCTCCAGAAGTTAGATCAGATGGCAAATTGGATTTGGTGCTAGGTCTTTCCCTTTAGGTTTTAACCCCAACAATGTTTTCATTAGTTTCGCTCACTCTCGAAATCAAGCATTTTACAGCAGGTTGGAGCAGCCTGTATCTCAGCACAGGAATAAGGTAGGGAAGAATTCTAAGGCTCATTTTGACTGCCTCCAGAAGTTAGATCAGATGGCAAATTGGATTTGGTGCTAGGTCTTTCCCTTTAGGTTTTACCCCAACAATGTTTTCATTAGTTTCGCTCACTCTCGAAATCAAGCATTTTACAGCAGGTTGGAGCAGCCTGTATCTCAGCACAGGAATAAGGTAGGGAAGAATTCTAAGTCTCATTTTGACTGCCTCCAGAAGTTAGATCAGATGGCAAATTGGATTTGGTGCTAGGTCTTTCCCTTTAGGTTTTACCCCAACAATGTTTTCATTAGTTTCGCTCACTCTCGAAATCAAGCATTTTACAGCAGGTTGGAGCAGCCTGTATCTCAGCACAGGAATAAGGTAGGGAAGAATTCTAAGGATCATTTTGACTGCCTCCAGAAGTTAGATCAGATGGCAAATTGGATTTGGTGCTAGGTCTTTCCCTTTAGGTTTTACCCCAACAATGTTTTCATTAGTTTCGCTCACTCTCGAAATCAAGCATTTTACAGCAGGTTGGAGCAGCCTGTATCTCAGCACAGGAATAAGGTAGGGAAGAATTCTAAGGCTCATTTTGACTGCCTCCAGAAGTTAGATCAGATGGCAAATTGGATTTGGTGCTAGGTCTTTCCCTTTAGGTTTTACCCCAACAATGTTTTCATTAGTTTCGCTCACTCTCGAAATCAAGCATTTTACAGCAGGTTGGAGCAGCCTGTATCTCAGCACAGGAATAAGGTAGGGAAGAATTCTAAGGATCATTTTGACTGCCTCCAGAAGTTAGATCAGATGGCAAATTGGATTTGGTGCTAGGTCTTTCCCTTTAGGTTTTACCCCAACAATGTTTTCGTTAGTTTCGCTCACTCTCGAAATCAAGCATTTTACAGCAGGTTGGAGCAGCCTGTATCTCAGCACAGGAATAAGGTAGGGAAGAATTCTAAGGATCATTTTGACTGCCTCCAGAAGTTAGATCAGATGGCAAATTGGATTTGGTGCTAGGTCTTTCCCTTTAGGTTTTACCCCAACAATGTTTTCATTAGTTTCGCTCACTCTCGAAATCAAGCATTTTACAGCAGGTTGGAGCAGCCTGTATCTCAGCACAGGAATAAGGTAGGGAAGAATTCTAAGGATCATTTTGACTGCCTCCAGAAGTTAGATCAGATGGCAAATTGGATTTGGTGCTAGGTCTTTCCCTTTAGGTTTTACCCCAACAATGTTTTCATTAGTTTCGCTCACTCTCGAAATCAAGCATTTTACAGCAGGTTGGAGCAGCCTGTATCTCAGCACAGGAATAAGGTAGGGAAGAATTCTAAGGCTCATTTTGACTGCCTCCAGAAGTTAGATCAGATGGCAAATTGGATTTGGTGCTAGGTCTTTCCCTTTAGGTTTTACCCCAACAATGTTTTCATTAGTTTCGCTCACTCTTGAAATCAAGCATTTTACAGCAGGTTGGAGCAGCCTGTATCTCAGCACAGGAATAAGGTAGGGAAGAATTCTAAGGCTCATTTTGACTGCCTCCAGAAGTTAGATCAGATGGCAAATTGGATTTGGTGCTAGGTCTTTCCCTTTAGGTTTTACCCCAACAATGTTTTCATTAGTTTCGCTCACTCTCGAAATCAAGCATTTTACAGCAGGTTGGAGCAGCCTGTATCTCAGCACAGGAATAAGGTACGGAAGAATTCAAATGCTCATTTTGACTGCCTCCAGAAGTTAGATCAGATGGCAAATTGGATTTGGTGCTAGGTCTTTCCCTTTAGGTTTTACCCCAACAATGTTTTCATTAGTTTCGCTCACTCTCGAAATCAAGCATTTTACAGCAGGTTGGAGCAGCCTGTATCTCAGCACAGGAATAAGGTAGGGAAGAATTCTAAGGCTCATTTTGACTGCCTCCAGAAGTTAGATCAGATGGCAAATTGGATTTGGTGCTAGGTCTTTCCCTTTAGGTTTTACCCCAACAATGTTTTCATTAGTTTCGCTCACTCTCGAAATCAAGCATTTAACAGCAGGTTGGAGCAGCCTGTATCTCAGCACAGGAATAAGGTAGGGAAGAATTCTAAGGCTCATTTTGACTGCCTCCAGAAGTTAGATCAGATGGCAAATTGGATTTGGTGCTAGGTCTTTCCCTTTAGGTTTTACCCCAACAATGTTTTCATTAGTTTCGCTCACTCTCGAAATCAAGCATTTTACAGCAGGTTGGAGCAGCCTGTATCTCAGCACAGGAATAAGGTAGGGAAGAATTCTAAGGCTCATTTTGACTGCCTCCAGAAGTTAGATCAGATGGCAAATTGGATTTGGTGCTAGGTCTTTCCCTTTAGGTTTTACCCCAACAATGTTTTCATTAGTTTCGCTCACTCTCGAAATCAAGCATTTTACAGCAGGTTGGAGCAGCCTGTATCTCAGCACAGGAATAAGGTAGGGAAGAATTCTAAGGCTCATTTTGACTGCCTCCAGAAGTTAGATCAGATGGCAAATTGGATTTGGTGCTAGGTCTTTCCCTTTAGGTTTTACCCCAACAATGTTTTCATTAGTTTCGCTCACTCTCGAAATCAAGCATTTTACAGCAGGTTGGAGCAGCCTGTATCTCAGCACAGGAATAAGGTAGGGAAGAATTCTAAGGCTCATTTTGACTGCCTCCAGAAGTTAGATCAGATGGCAAATTGGATTTGGTGCTAGGTCTTTCCCTTTAGGTTTTACCCCAACAATGTTTTCATTAGTTTCGCTCACTCTCGAAATCAAGCATTTTACAGCAGGTTGGAGCAGCCTGTATCTCAGCACAGGAATAAGGTAGGGAAGAATTCTAAGGCTCATTTTGACTGCCTCCAGAAGTTAGATCAGATGGCAATTTGGATTTGGTGCTAGGTCTTTCCCTTTAGGTTTTACCCCAACAATGTTTTCATTAGTTTCGCTCACTCTCGAAATCAAGCATTTTACAGCAGGTTGGAGCAGCCTGTATCTCAGCACAGGAATAAGGTAGGGAAGAATTCTAAGGCTCATTTGACTGCCTCCAGAAGTTAGATCAGATGGCAAATTGGATTTGGTGCTAGGTCTTTCCCTTTAGGTTTTATCCCAACAATGTTTTCATTAGTTTTGCTCACTCTCGAAATCAAGCATTTTACAGCAGGTTGGAGCAGCCTGTATCTCAGCACAGGAATAAGGTAGGGAAGAATTCTAAGGATCATTTTGACTGCCTCCAGAAGTTAGATCAGATGGCAAATTGGATTTGGTGCTAGGTCTTTCCCTTTAGGTTTTACCCCAACAATGTTTTCATTAGTTTCGCTCACTCTCGAAATCAAGCATTTTACAGCAGGTTGGAGCAGCCTGTATCTCAGCACAGGAATAAGGTAGGGAAGAATTCTAAGGATCATTTTGACTGCCTCCAGAAGTTAGATCAGATGGCAAATTGGATTTGGTGCTAGGTCTTTCCCTTTAGGTTTTACCCCAACAATGTTTTCATTAGTTTCGCTCACTCTCGAAATCAAGCATTTTACAGCAGGTTGGAGCAGCCTGTATCTCAGCACAGGAATAAGGTAGGGAAGAATTCTAAGGATCATTTTGACTGCCTCCAGAAGTTAGATCAGATGGCAAATTGGATTTGGTGCTAGGTCTTTCCCTTTAGGTTTTACCCCAACAATGTTTTCATTAGTTTCGCTCACTCTCGAAATCAAGCATTTTACAGCAGGTTGGAGCAGCCTGTATCTCAGCACAGGAATAAGGTAGGGAAGAATTCTAAGGATCATCTTGACTGCCTCCAGAAGTTAGATCAGATGGCAAATTGGATTTGGTGCTAGGTCTTTCCCTTTAGGTTTTACCCCAACAATGTTTTCATTAGTTTCGCTCACTCTCGAAATCAAGCATTTTACAGCAGGTTGGAGCAGCCTGTATCTCAGCACAGGAATAAGGTAGGGAAGAATTCTAAGGATCATTTTGACTGCCTCCAGAAGTTAGATCAGATGGCAAATTGGATTTGGTGCTAGGTCTTTCCCTTTAGGTTTTACCCCAACAATGTTTTCATTGGTTTCGCTCACTCTCGAAATCAAGCATTTTACAGCAGGTTGGAGCAGCCTGTATCTCAGCACAGGAATAAGGTAGGGAAGAATTCTAAGGCTCATTTTGACTGCCTCCAGAAGTTAGATCAGATGGCAAATTGGATTTGGTGCTAGGTCTTTCCCTTTAGGTTTTACCCCAACAATGTTTTCATTAGTTTCGCTCACTCTCGAAATCAAGCATTTTACAGCAGGTTGGAGCAGCCTGTATCTCAGCACAGGAATAAGGTAGGGAAGAATTCTAAGGATCATTTTGACTGCCTCCAGAAGTTAGATCAGATGGCAAATTGGATTTGGTGCTAGGTCTTTCCCTTTAGGTTTTACCCCAACAATGTTTTCATTAGTTTCGCTCACTCTCGAAATCAAGCATTTTACAGCAGGTTGGAGCAGCCTGTATCTCAGCACAGGAATAAGGTAGGGAAGAATTCTAAGGCTCATTTTGACTGCCTCCAGAAGTTAGATCAGATGGCAAATTGGATTTGGTGCTAGGTCTTTCCCTTTAGGTTTTACCCCAACAATGTTTTCATTAGTTTCGCTCACTCTCGAAATCAAGCATTTTACAGCAGGTTGGAGCAGCCTGTATCTCAGCACAGGAATAAGGTAGGGAAGAATTCTAAGGCTCATTTTGACTGCCTCCAGAAGTTAGATCAGATGGCAAATTGGATTTGGTGCTAGGTCTTTCCCTTTAGGTTTTACCCCAACAATGTTTTCATTAGTTTCGCTCACTCTCGAAATCAAGCATTTTACAGCAGGTTGGAGCAGCCTGTATCTCAGCACAGGAATAAGGTAGGGAAGAATTCTAAGGATCATTTTGACTGCCTCCAGAAGTTAGATCAGATGGCAAATTGGATTTGGTGCTAGGTCTTTCCCTTTAGGTTTTACCCCAACAATGTTTCATTGGTTTCGCTCACTCTCGAAATCAAGCATTTTACAGCAGGTTGGAGCAGCCTGTATCTCAGCACAGGAATAAGGTAGGGAAGAATTCAAATGCTCATTTTGACTGCCTCCAGAAGTTAGATCAGATGGCAAATTGGATTTGGTGCTAGGTCTTTCCCTTTAGGTTTTACCCCAACAATGTTTTCATTAGTTTCGCTCACTCTCGAAATCAAGCATTTAACAGCAGGTTGGAGCAGCCTGTATCTCAGCACAGGAATAAGGTAGGGAAGAATTCTAAGGCTCATTTTGACTGCCTCCAGAAGTTAGATCAGATGGCAAATTGGATTTGGTGCTAGGTCTTTCCCTTTAGGTTTTACCCCAACAATGTTTTCATTAGTTTCGCTCACTCTCGAAATCAAGCATTTTACAGCAGGTTGGAGCAGCCTGTATCTCAGCACAGGAATAAGGTAGGGAAGAATTCTAAGGATCATTTTGACTGCCTCCAGAAGTTAGATCAGATGGCAAATTGGATTTGGTGCTAGGTCTTTCCCTTTAGGTTTTACCCCAACAATGTTTTCATTAGTTTCGCTCACTCTCGAAATCAAGCATTTTACAGCAGGTTGGAGCAGCCTGTATCTCAGCACAGGAATAAGGTAGGGAAGAATTCTAAGGATCATTTTGACTGCCTCCAGAAGTTAGATCAGATGGCAAATTGGATTTGGTGCTAGGTCTTTCCCTTTAGGTTTTACCCCAACAATGTTTTCATTAGTTTCGCTCACTCTCGAAATCAAGCATTTTACAGCAGGTTGGAGCAGCCTGTATCTCAGCACAGGAATAAGGTAGGGAAGAATTCTAAGGATCATCTTGACTGCCTCCAGAAGTTAGATCAGATGGCAAATTGGATTTGGTGCTAGGTCTTTCCCTTTAGGTTTTACCCCAACAATGTTTTCATTGGTTTCGCTCACTCTCGAAATCAAGCATTTTACAGCAGGTTGGAGCAGCCTGTATCTCAGCACAGGAATAAGGTAGGGAAGAATTCAAATGCTCATTTTGACTGCCTCCAGAAGTTAGATCAGATGGCAAATTGGATTTGGTGCTAGGTCTTTCCCTTTAGGTTTTACCCCAACAATGTTTTCATTAGTTTCGCTCACTCTCGAAATCAAGCATTTTACAGCAGGTTGGAGCAGCCTGTATCTCAGCACAGGAATAAGGTAGGGAAGAATTCTAAGGATCATTTTGACTGCCTCCAGAAGTTAGATCAGATGGCAAATTGGATTTGGTGCTAGGTCTTTCCCTTTAGGTTTTACCCCAACAATGTTTTCATTAGTTTCGCTCACTCTCGAAATCAAGCATTTTACAGCAGGTTGGAGCAGCCTGTATCTCAGCACAGGAATAAGGTAGGGAAGAATTCTAAGGATCATTTTGACTGCCTCCAGAAGTTAGATCAGATGGCAAATTGGATTTGGTGCTAGGTCTTTCCCTTTAGGTTTTACCCCAACAATGTTTTCATTGGTTTCGCTCACTCTCGAAATCAAGCATTTTACAGCAGGTTGGAGCAGCCTGTATCTCAGCACAGGAATAAGGTAGGGAAGAATTCAAATGCTCATTTTGACTGCCTCCAGAAGTTAGATCAGATGGCAAATTGGATTTGGTGCTAGGTCTTTCCCTTTAGGTTTTACCCCAACAATGTTTTCATTAGTTTCGCTCACTCTCGAAATCAAGCATTTAACAGCAGGTTGGAGCAGCCTGTATCTCAGCACAGGAATAAGGTAGGGAAGAATTCTAAGGCTCATTTTGACTGCCTCCAGAAGTTAGATCAGATGGCAAATTGGATTTGGTGCTAGGTCTTTCCCTTTAGGTTTTACCCCAACAATGTTTTCATTAGTTTCGCTCACTCTCGAAATCAAGCATTTTACAGCAGGTTGGAGCAGCCTGTATCTCAGCACAGGAATAAGGTAGGGAAGAATTCTAAGGATCATTTTGACTGCCTCCAGAAGTTAGATCAGATGGCAAATTGGATTTGGTGCTAGGTCTTTCCCTTTAGGTTTTACCCCAACAATGTTTTCATTAGTTTCGCTCACTCTCGAAATCAAGCATTTTACAGCAGGTTGGAGCAGCCTGTATCTCAGCACAGGAATAAGGTAGGGAAGAATTCTAAGGATCATTTTGACTGCCTCCAGAAGTTAGATCAGATGGCAAATTGGATTTGGTGCTAGGTCTTTCCCTTTAGGTTTTACCCCAACAATGTTTTCATTAGTTTCGCTCACTCTCGAAATCAAGCATTTTACAGCAGGTTGGAGCAGCCTGTATCTCAGCACAGGAATAAGGTAGGGAAGAATTCTAAGGATCATCTTGACTGCCTCCAGAAGTTAGATCAGATGGCAAATTGGATTTGGTGCTAGGTCTTTCCCTTTAGGTTTTACCCCAACAATGTTTTCATTGGTTTCGCTCACTCTCGAAATCAAGCATTTTACAGCAGGTTGGAGCAGCCTGTATCTCAGCACAGGAATAAGGTAGGGAAGAATTCAAATGCTCATTTTGACTGCCTCCAGAAGTTAGATCAGATGGCAAATTGGATTTGGTGCTAGGTCTTTCCCTTTAGGTTTTACCCCAACAATGTTTTCATTAGTTTCGCTCACTCTCGAAATCAAGCATTTTACAGCAGGTTGGAGCAGCCTGTATCTCAGCACAGGAATAAGGTAGGGAAGAATTCTAAGGCTCATTTTGACTGCCTCCAGAAGTTAGATCAGATGGCAAATTGGATTTGGTGCTAGGTCTTTCCCTTTAGGTTTTACCCCAACAATGTTTTCATTAGTTT